>NC_133769.1:321787762-321809869 GCF_003597395.2 Chelonoidis abingdonii
AGGACCCACCAAGTAGAGGAAGGAACTTTTCACAGATTACAGTTTGTGCTTCCCTATTAAAAAGAGAAATATTGGAATTGGAAAAGGGGTCATGAAAAGTGGCAAAAAATGTAGGCAATATGCGATATGGCTGTCCATAGTGGAAGATTAATGAAACTGGGGCTTTCTCACGTGGAAAGAGACGACTTGATGGGAGGGATATGAAAGAAGCTATAAATCATGTACTTGTGTGGAGGAAAATAAATAAGGGAAGTGTTATTTACTCCTCTCCTAGCCAAAGACTAGGGTCACCATAATGAAATAATACAGCAGGTTAATATACTAAGACATAAAGAAGTATGTCTTACACAACACACAGTCAACCTGTGGAATTCCTTGACAGAGGATATTGTGAAGGCCAAGACTATAACAGGATTCAAAAAAGAATAAATTCCTGGAGGATAGGTCCATCAATGGCTATTAGCCAAGATGAGCGGGGATGGTGTCCCTACCCTCTGTGTGACAGAAACTGGGACTGGGCAACAGGGGATGGATCACTTGATAGTTACCTGTTGTATTCATTCCCTTGGGGGGACCTGGCAGTGGCCACTGTCGGAAGACAGGATACCGGACTAGATGGACCTTTGGTCTGACCCAATATGGCCATTCTTATGTTCTTAAGATAGCTCAGTGGTATAAATTCCTATAATTTGGATCTCTCCTCTTTCTCTCAATGTGATAATTGGTAATATTGTTCAGATGTCTTGAACCTCATAGGCTAATGTTCCTTACTACAATGGAACTCAAAGAACCACAGTCAGTATGTATACTGCTCATATTTTGTGGTTGTCTGTTCTAGTCATCATTTAGCAGTTTTCTTAGTGGTATAATATATAACATTTTTATTGCTAGATATTCTTGCCGAAATCTATTATCTGGCATTCTGCATCTTGGAACTGAGTTTTATAGTAATACATAAGTGTTGACTCCCTTTTTCTTTATATTATTGTGCATAGAATCAGCATTTACACCCAAACTGTCTTGATCCTTCATCAGTCTATATCAGACAGTGGTGACGGGAAATAATAGAGCTTTGCCAAACATTCAGAGTCCCATCTGAACTTACTCTGAAATCACCTTTTACTTCTTCTCTGTTCTCCTTTGACTGAGCCTAGCCCTGTGACCAAGAGAGTCAAGAGACCTTTTTTCACTGTTTCTCTGTGTGAGTGGGGCTCTGTTCCTGTAGTAGTCTCTGATTTGGTTGAGGGGGGACAAAAAGAAAATCAGGAGAAATTCATGCGGTTTTATTTTATAACTTATGAAGCCCACTTGAATCACTGTGCAGTCAGGAAACGGTGATGCTGTGTACAGAAGGTGGGGGTGGGGTTGCTTGTTTTTCCCTTCTCCTTTGGCTGAAATTCCATTACCATCTCAATCGAAGTGGAAAATTATTATTTTTTTCTAATCGTTTTTAATGTTATATACCTAGCCCTATACCCTCAGCTGCAGCTGACTTAGTCTTTATGTATGGAAGTGGCCATTCTGGGGTGATTAATTCCATTATTTAGTGGAAACTGTTAGCTTACATTCCCGCTTGGAAAACTAAGCTGTAGTGTGGCAGCAGAATCATGTATATAGACTTTGAAACAAAGTCAAGACCTATTAATCTCATTGTCTGTCTGGCAAAAAGAGGCTTAGTAGTACAATAGTGTTAAATTCCTCAGTGGAAACTTAGAGAAGCTCTACACTACCAGTTAAGTTGATCTAACTTACATCGCTTGGGGGTGTGGACCCCCCCCCGCCAAATGATGCAAGTTTTGTGCTGTCTACACCAGTGCTATGCCAGCAGGAACTTACACTTCTCACTGAGATGGAGCAATTATGCCAACAGGAGAGCGCTCTCCTGTTGGTATAGAATGTCTTCACCAGGTGCACTGATGTAGTGCTACAGTGTAGACATGCCCTTACTCTTTTTGTCTAGTACTATTACAATATTTGAAGATAAAAGTTGCCGCACACTGGTGTGTGCAGCAGAGGCGTCTGTCCCACGTGCTTGCCTTTCCAGGCCACAGTCTAGCTGCATCCATTGTCATGGGCATACATGTTTTAGTATCCCTGTAGGATCTGCGAAGTGCTAATACCATGTTTTTGTCAACAATAAATCTAGCTGGGCGCCTTCATACCTTAATGGATCTTGCGATCCGCTTGAGGTCTGCCATGCCAGCAGTCTGCGCAGAGCTGGGACAGCACACAGGGAGAACATGCACGCACAACAGAACATCTAACCACAATATACATTAAGGAAAGTTCTCTTAACTAGATATTTCCTTGCTTTTCAGGGACTGTATGTGAGGGATTTGCACTTGTCAGGTGAACTAGACTGTATTCTAATAGTTTTGGGTGATGAGATCCGTCTGTATTAGTGATTTGCATAGCACCTATTAACAGAGCTGTTCCTTGGGTATGGCAAATCGGGGAGACTGCCCTTGAGCCCATGATTTGGAGGGCCCCACTCTTCAATAAAATCAAGAGGAGGCAGTGGGGAGAGGAGTCGGGTGGGCGAGTGGCATGAGGAGACAAACAGGGAGGCGAGTAATAGGCGGGCGAGGAAGATCCCATGTACCAGAACCTCCCCTTTCCCCCAGCGCCTCCTGCTCACTGGTGGGCCTCCCTGATCAGCACCTCCCCCTCCTTCTCAACACCTTCCGCCTGTCGCGGATCAGATGTTTTGTGGCATCAGGATGCGCTGTGGGTGAGGGGGGAGGAGCAAGGGCACAGCATCCTTGAGGAAGGGGGAGGAACTGGATGGGGAAGAGGCAGGGTGGGGGCAGGGCAGGAAGAGATGGGGCGAGGCAGAGTGGGAGTGGGAAGAAGCAGGGCAGGGTGGCACTTTGGGGAAAGCGGTAGAGTGGAGGCGGGGCCTAGTTGGAGTCACAGGGAGCACCCCCTGGCAGATTAGAAATTCTGCGCCTATGTCCCACACCCCCCTAGGGATAGCCCTGCCTATTAATGTAGTATCTAAACACATTTCCTTCCTCACTGATCAGCTGGTGTGGATGTGTATTCAAAGTATATACTATACACTTACAGATCATTTCTTTTTCAGTATGCATCATTAGTGGCATTAGTTCTATAAAAAACAAAGAATTTGACATGTTATATTACCTTATGTTTTAAACCTTGACCTAAAGAACTTCGTGTGTTTGACATGTGCAGAAGGTTTTTGGATCTTCTTTTGATGTAAATATATTAGTATGACATTTCTCTCACAGTTTCTAGTGGAAATACAATTGAAAATTTTACTCTGGTGTATTACTGGTTTCAGCTAGCTATTACCTTTTTAGAGCAGAGCAAATGCATTCTGCATTTCTGCTTATCACCGGTACAAGGTCTCCTCATGGCTCCTCCAGACACATCAATTCCTCCTCCTATCCACTCCTGTAGCTTGAGGTCCTGAAAATTGTTAGGATAGCCACTAGAAATATACTTGATTACATCCCTTGTTGATAGATATGGTACAGTTGATTATTTGTGCTTGATTCTCCTTCTTTCTTGTCTGAACTACGTCACAAGTGCCACTGATTGACTATAAAGATAAATGATATACATATATGCAGTGTGTTTTGGCCAGTGACACCAAAAAGCTTGTTCGTTTCTCTTAAACAATTTGGAAGGAACCTGTGTGGAGGAAGATGGGAAGACAGTCCTGATGCACAAATAAATTAGTGGATCGGTTTCTGTTAAATTAAGAAAGTGAAGTGATGCTGTCATGTGAACTCAGTGCACACATGGCTGCAGAATCTTCTAATCCTGTCTGGGCTAAAAAGCCTAAATCTTTGTTTGTTTTAAACTCTGTGAAGTGTCTGATGACGAAACTTGTTACCATTATGACTGTAAGCCCTCCGCTTTCATGCACATACATTATATCCATCCTCAGGCCAAGAACCATTTTGCAGGCATGAATGCAAGAGCTGTGTGGGTGTATATAAACTCTAACCTGAACAGCTTGCTGTGTTCTCAAGTGGGAGGGTAATTTCGCCCCTTCGTTGATTTTACTGTTGTCTCTTATGAGCAAATAGTGCCATTTCCCTCAACCTATGATGAATTACATGTGCTACAGGGTGGATTGTTCCTCACCAGAGAGTTAAGCAGGAGCAACAACCTTGCTTCATTTTCCTCAAACCTTTCATGAGTGAGAGACACCTGCATCATATCAGACATATACTCTTAACATTTTGAGATATAAAAGCAGTCTTCTGGTATGTTCTCCTAGAAAATACATCTTAGACTGATAGAAAAACACTCACAACGCAGAAGCAGCAAAGAATCCTGTGGCACCTTATAGACTAACAGACGTTTTGGATCATGAGCTTTCGTGGGTGAATACCCACTTCATCAGATGCATGCTCATCTCCAAAACATCTGTTAGTCTATAAGGTGCCACAGGATTCTTTGCTGCTTTTACTAACACTGCTACCCATACTAACACTGCTACCCCTCTGATCCATCACAACACTGCTACCCCTCTGATACATCACAATGCAGAGGGATCATTTACAGAAAAACAATGGATTATAAAATCTTCAAAAGTAAACTGTAAATTTTACATGGTCTCTGTGCCATGAAATATTTCTGTTCCATGTACCTGCAGTAAACATAATATTTATGAGTCAGGGTTACTGCAGTATTGTATTCACTGTAGAGTGGCAAAAGCATGGATTTTAATGGGGCCCTCTGTACAGATTCAATAAATTCTTCCCTCTCCCATAAAACTTATTAAGGGGAATAAATATAAGCATGGGTTAAATGTTTATGCTTTCTGTGCTGTTTTTGCAACATTTCTTTCCTAGTTTCCTTAACTGCTAACTTGTACAGCTTCTTTGTCTTTTAGAATGTCGAGTGGTGAAATCTACTTCCTATACCAAAATAGCTTCGACATCACGTAGGAGCACCACTAAGAGCCCGGGTCCATCTAGACGCAGCAAATCTCCTGCCTCTACCAGCTCAGGTAAAGCAAAGAAGAAATGTTTCCTACTAGCAAAAACAAATGCTTTTGAATGCAATTGGTAAAATGTTAAAATCTGTTTGTTTGTTTTTTGCAAGATACTGTACATATACAATACTTTACACTAAAATGTCATGTTTTGTATCAGACAGTTACCTCGGTTTCTGAGAGACCATGTTTATTTCCCAATCTAAATTGTAGAAAAATACCTGTATTGCAAAATCTTAAATACCACAACATGGTAACTACTGTTATAGTTAGTCATGTTTGTTATAGTAGTGCCTGACAAGTGGCTGCTTTTATAGCTGCTCCTATCAGCTGGAGTCTCTAGCTGTTTCTTTTCCAACAACACGTGAGGGGAGGCAGGGCACCCCTATATCCCAGTGCTCCCAGAATGGGAGAGGTCTCCTGTGCACAAGTCTAGAGGTTGTTGGGGAAAGGGTGGCCTTGCTGGGCTCCATTTTTATTCCATCCCCCCAATGCACAAATCCCCCTGGTTTGTGCTGTTTCTGCAGCTATACTACTGGCTGGAGTGTCTGGCTGGTGTTCCTCTCTGCAGTTTTTCCCCAAGAGAAAAGTAAGTAATTGGTTAGCTTTCAGTGGTGACCAATGAATATGCAATTAACATTTCTTAATAGTGGATATGCAGATATGTGTACAACGTAGAGTTGCCAACTCTGACTGAAGCTATTCTGGGAGATATTTTTTTTCCAACATGATGTAATGTCATTTTCTTAAAATCTCCCTGATTGCTTTCAATCATCACCGGGAGAGGGATGCCAATTCCAGGAGACTCCAGGCCAATCCTGAAGGGTTGGCAACCCTTTCCAAAGAGAACACACGAGATTGCAACCTGCAAATAAAGCCATAGAGTAATTCTTCACTTAACTTTGTAATTATGTTCCTGATAAATGCGACTTTAAGCGAAACGATGTTAAGCGAATACAATTTCCCCATAAGAATTAATATAAATAGCAGGAGTTAGGTTTTAGGGAATTTTTTTTTTTTTGCCAGACAAAAGGCATTATAAACATTTTAAACAATTTTAAACAAGCAATTTAATACAGGTATGAAACGGGCTGGCAGCCCCCCTATCAGTTCCCCTATGACTGTCTCCCCCCGAGGACCTCCTGCCTGCCAGCGGACCCCGTGGACCAGCGCCTTCCCCCTGCTCTCCCCGTCTCCTGTCCGTGGCAATCGGCTGGTTTGTGGCACTGAGGAGGCAGGGGGGAGACTGTGCATTGCATCCTCACTCCTCTCCCCAGCCTCCTGAATGCCACAAACCAGCTGATTGCCATGGGCAGGAGATGGGGAGCAGGGGGAAGGCGCTGATCCGCAGGGTCCACCGGCGGGCGGGAGGCGCTTGAGGCGAGGGCATAAGGAAGCTGATGGGGAGGGGGCGGGGCGGGGCTGCCAGCCATGGACAAAGCAGGTGGCCAAACGACGTTATAGTGGAGCATTGCACAACTTTAAATGGAGCATGTTCTGTAATGGAGCAGGGATGTAACATCAAAACAACATTAAGCGGGAGGACGTTAAGTGGGGAGTTACTGTACCTTATTATACCTTAAAAACCTTTTGAAAATTAAAATGATGAGCATTTCTTGCCTTGTGTCTAGTGTGAAAAATATTTATTAGTATATGGTGTATTTTATCTCTAAGGGTCCCAGATTGCTTAAACTATATATCGGGATTAGTTTATTCACTGATGAACCCTGTTTAACATATACCTGCCAGATAGCCTAGTTTGGCTGGGAAAGTCTGAGGGTTTGAACAGCTTTCCCAGTGAACTATGTGGTCAGCTTAGGTCCAAGGAATATGATACCATAACAGCAGCAGAAGTAGAGGAATCCTACAAAGAGGTAATGAGAAGAACTAATGATATAGGGAGTAGAATTAAATAATTTTTATAGTGGACAATTATTTATTCAGACTGTGTAAGGAACAGTTTTTTAACCCAACGTGCAAAACCCAACAGAGTGGATTTATTCCTTGATCCTGAACATAAATTGAGTACCATGCAATTTATAGGTGTGGAGAATAAAGTTAAATCAAACTTTAAAAAGTGAGGGCCTGTTAGCTGTCGTATTGGCTCTCCATTGACATTAAGGCTATACTTATGGATGGAATTAGCTTAATGTGTACTTCATTAATCTGTTCATCAACATTTCTGTGCAAAGTCACCGTTCTTCTGTGCACAAATTACAAAATAAAGATCCCTCTGGCAGACCTCAAATCTTGTGGTGTATTTAGAAAAAATATTCTGGCAAAAATTTTTACATATTGGCAAATATGTTAACACAGTATGGTTTTGGACATGAGGGTAATAGCAGGGTTGGCCAAAAGGCAAGAATTCTGTATTGTGAAAGAATTAAAACTTGCAATTTATTTTTGTTCCAATGCACGACAAAAATGAGACTTGTGAAGTTTTGAGACACAAACTGACCCACTCCAAAATAGCCAATAACCAAATGGTTAGGGCACTTATCTGAGATGTGGGATGCAGAGGTTCCAGTCTCTGTTCTGCCTAATTTGGTATCTGAGTCTTCTACATACTAGGTAACCTCCCCAGAGGATGGGATGGAGGGTCCTGCTATCTTTTTCTGTTGCAACTGTTCCACTTTGTATAAATAATTATTTATTAAGATAGAAACACTAGCCATTTAAATTACATACAGAAAAGAATGTTAAGGTTGCAAAGTCAAGCACTCAGAAATTAGGAAATGCCAGAATTTTCCCATGCAATCTTAATTTGGCCTACTTGTGCATATAACAGTCTTTAATCACATGATCACATACTATTTCCACAGGACCCCTGCCTCATTCAGTGCACATGATGGATGGTGCTCAGGAAGTGAATCAAGGCTTTATAATAAATTCAGTGGCAAAAAAGTAGGTTGAAGCAAATTTAAGGTTGTTTAGTGGTATGTCATCCCCTTGCAGAACACTGAGTTGAGCATAACTCAAACTTCTGAAAACCAGGAAATGCAGCATTAAGGCTGCCCATGTAATCTTAAGTGTACCCTATTTCAGCAATGTTCCAGGACATGATTAACACACACATCTTTTGTCTGCCAAGCTCTCAATTGCTGAATTATACAACCTCCTTTTACAACCCGTTCACTTTTACCTACAAGATTTCATCTAACACTATTAAAGGACAAAGAGGGAAAAATTGCCTCCAGTTTCCCTATTGATGTTCTTCCATGCTTATTAATTCCTTTCATGTTGTGTCTGTAGCAATAATTCGTACACTCAGCCAAATGAGAAAAAAACAATTCACACCTTCTGGACACACATTCATGGAGGATAGGTCCATCATTGGCTATTAGCCAAGATGGACAGGGATGGTGTCTCCAGCCTTGTTTGCCAGAAGCTGGGAATGGGTGGCAGGGTGGATCACAGATGGATACCTGTTCTGTTCCTTCCCTCTGGGGCACCTGGCATTGGTCATTGTTGGAAGACAGGATACTGGGCTAGATGGACCTTTGGTCTGACTCAGTATTGCCATTCTTATGTTCCAAACCTCTGATGTGGTGCAAATCTGCTCTCTTACATTGTATGGGCTGTACAACTGGAATAAAGACCAGATCATTTCTGCCTGAGCGAATTGCTACAATGTCCAGTAGATCACAACCTCTTAAGTCATCATTTGGGTGCTGCAGAATGGGTAAAACACAATGTTAACGCAGGCCGCCTCTCTCCACCCAAATCACCAATCCCCATATCATGGTGTACTCCTTGCTCCTCCAAACTTCTGTATTCTTCTTCAAGTAGATGCAGCCAGCTATCCTGCTTTGGTGTATGTCTGTCCTGCACACCTGAGCAGAGAACTTTACCTTGCAATAGCTGGTGGGATGCCACTCGCACCCTGCAGCTCTGGCTCCTCCCCTGGCCATATAAGGGCAGCACTATCCCAGCCTCCTCAGTTCCTTCTTACTTCCCATGGACAGAGTCGGAGCTGCGTGGTGTTCTTCACCTTGCACTTTCTGTCTCAGTCTCTGAGAAAAATTTCTTGTATATAATAGTAGTATCTTCAATAAAGTTTAGTATTAATTAGAATAGTTGGCTGCCCTACACGGTGCCCTCACCAGGGTTCAAGCATTGTCTGTTGGGGGGCAGGGGGAGGGCAATTCCCAACAGTGATCCCCTGTGACGCTGTACCCCATAATGCTTTATGGGACTATGACATAACTGGAATATGTTTTGTGCTGCCTGTGCCATGTAATATACCTCTATAAAGGTTATGGTCTACTATATCTATTCATCCTATTTGTATACATATATCATTTTGTATTTGAGGTTAAGAATATTGGCTGTATACTGGCTTGATTTCTATGTAAGCTTTGTGAGGCATTTGGTCAGCTTCTTTAGGAAGGAATTTGCAATGTTAAGGACCCAGTCAGGAAGCACTTGGGGAACAATGCATCTTGGAATGCTCCAATCCACATAAGAAGTCTTCCTGGAGACATACAAGATACCATGTGGACAATGGCTTCTGCCTGTAAAGACTGTTAGTCATGTATGGACATGTGACTTGCCCAGGTCACTTCAGAACTCCATCTTGGAGCTGGACTTTGCATAGGAGAGAGGAGGGAGTCTCCACCCACAAGAGAAAGTGTATTTAAACCCCTGGGAGATCTCTCCATTTTGTCTTCAGCTGACTAAAGAGAGAGCCTCTCCACCTCCCAGGATAATTGGAAGAAACTGGAACAAAGGGCTGTGACTACAAGGGGTGTGAGTGATTGCTGGACCCAGGCTAAAAGGAGATTAGTCTGTAAAAGGGAGCGTTCTGGAACTAGTGAGGATCTTATCGGTATTCAGTTTGATTAGACATAGAATTTGTGCATTTTATTTTATTTTGCTTGGTGACTTACTTTGTTCTGTCTGTTACTACTTGGAACCACTTAAATCCTACTTTCTGTAGTTAATAAAATCACTTTTTACTTAATACATACTCTGAGTTAGTTAATAATACCCGGGGGAGCAAATGACTGTGCATGTCTCTCTATCAGTGTTATAGAGGGTGAACAATTTATGAGTTTACCCTGCATAAGCTTTATACAGGGTGAAATGGATTTATTTGGGTTTAGACCCCACTGGGAGTTGGACATCTGAGTGTTAAAGACAGGAACACGTCTGTGAGCTGCTTTCAGGTAAACTTGTTGCTTTGGGTGAAGTAATTCAGACCCTGGGTCTTTGCTGGAGCAGATGGGAGTGTCTGGCTCAGCAAGACAGGACGCTGGAGTCCTGAGCTGGCAGGGAAAGCAGTGATAGAGGTAGTCTGGGCACATCAGGTGGCAGCTCCCAGCGGGGTTTCTGTGATCCAACCCGTCACATCCCCACATACGGTGCTTGTTGTGTTTTGGTCAAGAGTGGTGCTCCATCTGCAAGTCATTCACAAGGAGGCCTCAGGTGGTGAGAGACTTGTGGCTGAAGCAGCACCTGCTGGAGCAGGCCATGAGACCCACTTAGGCAGTGAGGCCCTTGTCTGTTTAATGGTCATCTTGAGATTCAACCAGTAATGCTGCTCCGCACTTGTGCTCTGCCATCTTCCCCAAGAGGAAGAAAGATCATTCCCCCTCCTCTGGTATATTGAGGAAGAAGTCCTGCAAAAAGCATTCTAGGACTCTAGGACTCAGGGTGACTCTTCATTGACTTCCAAGAGGAGTGCTGAACAGCACCATACTCCCTCTGGCACACAGGATACAGGTCCATGTAACTGCTCCCTGATACTGTACTGAAGGCTCCAAGAGCCTGTATTGTCAACTCTGGTTCCAGCTATGTTGAGTTTGGTACCAGTGATGTCAGCACCAACAGCGGCATAAGACCTGCTTTGCTTCTCAGTCTCAGACTCGCTACAGATTCAAGAGTTCACTAGTGCCGTGGTTTCTACGGCCTCATCTTCCATTGTGCCACTAGCATCTTCTGGCCATGTCACAGAGCTACCAGGCTCATTGGAACCACAGCTCATGCTTCCTTGGCCTCAGCTTTTGAGTTGAGGCCTATACTGGGCCCAGCACAGAAGAATCCTTTAACATCAAGGGATTCTTCAGCATCATCATTGTCGTGGCGGCACATCCCTTCATCGAGCTTGGTACCTCCCTTAGCCTCAGTACTGGCACCTCTCCTGGTACTGGATGGAAGTGTGTATCATTCAGTACCCCCACTGCCAATCCCCCATTCCTCTTTGGCACCAATAATGCCCCTGTATTGGGCTTCAGATCTATCTGATTGTTGTTTGCCCTGTTGGCGTTGACTCCCCCGTTGTCATCAGAGAACCTCCAGGACTCCTCAAGATGTCGCTCAGGATTGTCCTGTCCCTCATCATTGGATAGATGCCAGAGAGAGCCCTTAGATCACCATTGGTACCAAGACTGGCATCTGTCCCATAATCAGGACAGGGTCTTTTGGCATGGTGCCTTCTAGCCACTAATCCTTTATCCATAAGCCTAATGGCCTTCTTGGAGTCCATAGGACACTCCTCAGTCCCTGAGATATGACTTGACCTGCTCCAGAGCTAGATCACTGGTGCCAATGGTGGCTCCTGCTCCCAGATCACCTTAGCTGCAAGCAACTGTTGAGCTTGTTTCCTCTGGCCCTTCAGGATTATTCTGACCAGATCCTGTGGTGCAAAAACAGGACCCATTGTCAGCATAGCATACCACTTCCTTGTCCTCCATGGATGACTCTACTGTGCTAGAATCCTCCTCTCCCTTGGTACCGGAGGACATTATGCTTCAGGAGGTCCTAATATGCCTTATGGTCTCTACTTTGGTTATGTGGGTGGAATTCCTGCGGGAGAACATGCATAAGCCTCTGGATATTCTCCAGTCACCAGCTCCAGAGAGAGAAGCCCTCCCAATAAATGAGGCTCTCTTGGAACCTGCAAAGGATCTCTGGGAATGCTCCAGCTTCATTGTCTCCCATAGCAAAGCATTTGAGAAGTGGTACTTCATCCACATGAAGGATTTTGAGGGCTTACATCCGATGTGCAACAGACCATTGAGGACTTACTATTTGATGGCTGGGTTTTGTTTTCAGAAAAAACAATGAAACCCCGCATTCTTTAAAAGACTCCTGAGCTACTTTGCATACTTTGGGAGTATATAATCTAGCCATGAAAAGAAGCCACTATAGCAGTCAGCAGCAATATCACTAGCAGCATTTTTTTTTTTAAATCAGTCTTCCCTTCCCAAAGGAGTAGTCCTGCTGCCTTATAGGGTCTGTGGCTCTTTCTGAATGTCCTATAGTTCTGGGTTTAACCAGCTGGCTCATCCCCACTACTCCCCTGGCATCCAGCAGGTTGGAATGGGTGTGGTGAATGAGACCGGGGACTGTTGGGAAAGAAACTGTGATTTCTCTTTAGGCAATTGAATGCCATCCTGGATAATTGGTTCCTATTTTTGCCTCTGCCACAGAGTTTCCATGTGATGCTGGGCAATTCGCTTAAACAAAACTTTTCACAGGTGACCACGAATTATGAGTTCTTCATTATCTGGGGGACCAACATAAAAATCTGTAGTCTGATTTACAGAATGGTGGCTGAGCTGTCACACTTTCAGACGAAATCAGTGAGAGCTACGTTCTGAACACAAATAATGCTGTAAAATGGTAAGTTCTCATAAAAATCCAGTCCTCAGCATCTCAAATCAGGCACTGAAATTCGTGGAGACTTTTGACCTTAATTTCTATATGCGTCAGTTCCCATCTGTGTAAAATTGGAATAATACCACCTAACCTCTAGTGGTCTTTTGAAGTTAAATCATTAATGTTTGTGAAGCACTCAGATGCTACAGTACTGAGTGCCACAGAATAGCTCATAAGAAAATTAATACTTGTACAGTAACTCCTCTCTTAACGTCCTCTTGCTTAACGTTGTTTCGATCTTATGTCCCTGCTCAATTACAGAACATGCTCCATTTAAAGTTGTGCAATGCTTCACTATAACGTTATTTGGCTGCCTGCTTTGTCCACAGCTGGCAGCCCCCCCATCCGCTCCTCTAATCCCCTCACAGCACCTCCCACCTTCCGGCAGACCCGCAGATCTGTGCCTCCCCCCAGCTCCTGCCTGCAGCAATCAGCTGGCTTGCAGCATTCAGGAGGGAGAGGGGAGGAATGAGGACTCAGCACGCAGGCTCCCTCTCCCTCCCCTGCCTCCCAAACGCCACAAGCCAGCTGATTGCCATGGGCAGAAAAGAGGGGGGAGCCTACCTTCTGAGTCCTCGCTCCTGCCCCCTCCCTTCTGCCCCCTGAATGTCTCAAGCCAGCTGATTGTCGTGGACAGCAGGGAAAGGGAGGAATGAAGATGCAGCATGTGGAGTAACGGGGGGGGGAGAGAAGAGGCGAGTTAAGTTTGGGGGAAGGGGTGGAGTGGGGGGGCCAAGGGTTGCGTCCCCCACCCTTGGTGCTTGCAGAGTAGGGGAAGCTGCTGCTGCTGCGCAATGTGCTTCTCCTAGCCTACAGCACCTTCAGCCTCCTTGCCTGCCTCATTGTCTCCAGTGCCAGTGGGCTGTGCCTGTGTGCGGCAAAGAGGACACCTCCAAACTATAGTACAGTATTGTACTGTATGGCAAAAAAAAATGTCTCTGGAACCTAACCCCCCATTTACATTCATTCTTATGGAGAAATTGGATTCACTTAACATCGTTTCACTTAGTTGCATTTTTCAGGAACATAACTACAATGTTAAGTGAGGAGTTACTGTATTCAGAGTGTGGTTTGATTAGTGTGCAGTAAGTAAGGCACAAAGCTATACACTGAACAAAAGGATAAAATGAAATATAGGGTAGCTGCTCATTCAGTGAGCACTGCCCATCCTGTGTACTGAATGAGGCAGAGGTCCTGTGTGGGGGGAAAGAACTGTGGGATCATCTAACTAAAAACGGTATGACAGTGCATATACACAAAGGGTCTGAAATCGGAAATGCCAGATTTAAGGTTGCATGAGAAATCTTAACTTTGAAAATTTAACATTCTTTTAATGTAGTGTTTTTGTATGTTATTTCCCAGATTTTCAAAAAAAGCAACCAGAAAAAAACCTGACATTTCTTCATGTGGAACCTTTAGAATCCACAGCACAGACTTCTGCCACTTGAGCTAACAGAGTAACTGATAGCATAGTGGGTTGTCCATCTCTATGTGAGCCAGCTGCCAGGGAAGCCCGACTTTTAGCTGTCAGATTTCACATCCGTGGAATGTAGAGACTCAAGAACCCTGAGTTTTATTCTAGGTTCAGAGGGAAGTGTACTGTAGTGATTACAGACCGTTCTGCTCCATTTCCTACAAGCCCTGTCTCCCTTGTGCCCTCATTTTGATACTAGGTCAGGGATGGGCAAACTTTTTGATTTGAGGGCCACATCTGGATATGGAAATTGTATAACGAGTCATGAATGCTCATGAAATTGGGAGTTGAGGTGCGGGGTGGGGGGTAAGGGCTCTGGATGGGGATGTGGATCCTGGGGTGGGGCTGGGCATGAGGGGTTGGAGGTGCAGGAGGGCGCTCCGGGCTGGAACCTAGGGGTTCAGAGAATGCCAGGGGGATCAGGGCTGGGGCAGAAGGTTGGGACACGGGAGAGGATCAGGGGTGCAGACTCTGGGGGGCGCTTACCTCAAGCAGCTCCTAGAAGCAGAGGCATGTCCCACCTCCGGCTCCTGCACAGAGGCGCTGCCAGGCTAATCTACGCACTTCCCTGTTCACAGGCGCCAGCCATGCAGCTCTCATTGGCTGTAGTTCCTGGTCAATGGGAGCTGCAGGGGCGGCGTTTGGAGCAGGGGCAGCATGCAGAGCCCCCTGGCTACCCCTATGCATAGGAGCTGGAGAGAGGAAATGCCGCTCTTCTGGGAGCTGCACAGAGCGGGGCAAGCCCCCAGCCCCACTCCCTGGAGGGAGCTTGAGGGCAGGATTAAAACCTCTGGAGGGCTAGATGTGGCACCCGGGCCATAGTTTGCCCATCCCTGTACTAGGTAGACATCTTGCCCGTTTTCACTCCCTCTCCCAAAGCATGGGGATAGAGCTTCTCAATGAGACATTTATAAGAATATTAATGTCAGAAAATGTCATTTTTCCCTAACTGATTTTGATAAATTACCACATCGTTTTCGCTGAAACTTTCCAAAACAATTCAGCCCAAGTTAGACAGTTGGCATGGAAAATTTGTATAAACCATTAAAGTTATAAATAAATAAAAACAGGATCTTATGTTGGAAAGTTTTAAGCAAAGCTATTTGCACCACCTATGATTAGGAAGTGATTTCCATAGGAGCAGTCAGATTGCCGTACTGAACAAAATGGATAAAGTTTTCTTTATATTTTTAATGGGAGAGAGTTATGTTTTCCTTAGGTTGTCCTGACAGAGCTATGTTTTGTTATTTACTGTTCTTTATTTTTTTAAAGTAGCTTCTGAATTATAATGCCTTGCATTTGACCTTTAGCAGAATTAATTGCTTGTCTGTTTTATCACTGCCCCATTTTATCTGTAAATAGGATATAATAAGAAATACCAGAGACTTGAATTTGAGGACATTATTTAAAAAACAAAGCCTATCAAAGAACAATAATTATTTGCAACTATCTTGTACAAAATCTCAGACAATAAAAATTTGCTGTTTTGTTTTTTTT
The DNA here is from genome assembly GCF_003597395.2 of Chelonoidis abingdonii. Lineage (NCBI taxonomy): Eukaryota > Metazoa > Chordata > Testudines > Testudinidae > Chelonoidis > Chelonoidis abingdonii. Next base: position 321,803,368 of record NC_133769.1, read on the forward strand.
TTTTTGTATTTTTTGGTTTTTTTACAAATGTTTCAATTAGTACAGCAAATAGCAATTAAGCTATTCTTGGAAACGTGCATGAAGTATCTTAAGAAATAAATTTCTATCTTAAGTCTTCCTTAGTCACTAGACTTGTATGTACATTCATTTTGGAGAAGAAAAAATCAGCATAAAAACAGGAGCTCACACTTTTATTTCAGCTGTAAGTTTGGAGAAATAAATTTTGCAGGGGGTTAGAAGAGAGAGGTCACCCATAAAGTAATAAAAATTCACCATAGAGCTGCTGCCTCATTGCCACCATCCTCTCTGAGACAAGGGATTTTACAACTGCTTAAGACATGGTTAAAAAGCCTGCTCATGGTATGTAGGTAAGCGTTTAATGGAAATGGAAGCAAGTGCTCCTTCAGCTTCATGATGAGTCACATAAATTAAAACAACCAAAAATTGCACTTGGATTTTCACAGGAATTACAGAAAGTTTTCTAAGTACAAACTTCTGTATTTTTTTCAGTTTTTCAGTAGCAAGAGGTGTAATAAAATCCAGTGTAACTTAGGTGGTACCTATATCTTCTGTGAAGAGGACAAGGTTCATAAAGAATTTATACAGAGTATTATATTATCTAGTGGTGTGTGGTCCAGCAAAGGAATCATATACCAAGTTTAAACCAGTGCCAGTTTAAAATTGTATACATCTGTAAACAAAATAGGGCTGTAGCGTACACAAATGGGATCTTAATGAGAGCTGAGGTAAACAGAGTGCTGTCTTGTACTGTGTCAGAGGAGAGGTGGCTGTGTTCCATTGCAAAAAGGGACATTTTCATTTGCTTTGAGATTTCATTCTTAGCCATCCGAGAGACCACTCTTCTTCAACCACCTTGGTCAGGTATATCTCAAGAAGGCCTTTTAGGTCCCCATGGCAGGGACTTGACATATCAGATTGTCTTTAGTGGGATGACATATTTATATCCACACTATTATATTTAGCTAACATTTTTCATAAATGTGCTGAAGCACAACTCTCCCTGCAACCAGGGGTAGAAGCCTCTAGAAGTGGTGAAGTAATCCTGCACTCTCAGGGATATCAAGATCAGTTTTTACTTTGATCCTGGGTTCTTTTAATTTCTTACTTATACTAATGGTATTCAGCATTTATCCTGAAGAAATTAAAAATTATCATTTATATAACGTCTATATACATAATAAAATCAAGGCTTAAAATGGGGAAACAGATATTTAGACTGGGATTTTCAAAGGAGCCTAAGGGAGTTAGGTGCCCAGATACTATGGAAACTAAGAGAGAGTTGGCTTTTAACTTAAAAAATCCTAGCCATAATCAGTTAACCAGACTGATTTTTAGGCCAATTAGGCAAAACACCTGAGAAGACAGATTGTTCCTACTTTCTCAATAGCTGGTCACCAGGTTTAGCTAATTTTTGCTTGACGCACTACATGGAGTTGGCAGTCAAAATTCATAGATACCTGATGAACTCTGGTAAAAAGCAGAGAGGGAACAAGGGCCAATTATTCATCTTCATAGCAAAATATCAATGCAGAAAAATATATCACTTTTTGACTCCACTCTATAAGAGTATTTACTGCGCACATCCTTATGCTTTGGGACTGACAGTGATCCATTTCTGGGATTTGTGGATTTAAAAATCCCCATGGACACTCAGGAGCCTGGAATTATATTCCCTGAGGAGGGATCCTATCTTTTGTTGGGCTGAGACTGATCGTTACCACTGACATTCCTAGTCTATTGATTAAAACACTGCAATAATAGTCTGTCTTCACGGCTCCCTCACCCTGAGAAAATTGTTTTTATATTGAGATAGCTGGCTTGATGAAAAATCCTGGTAGAGATGAGACAGAGGTGGTTTTTACTCTGTAACTAGTCAAAATAAACCTGATACTGATCCGGGGGTTTGCCTTGACTAGCTACATCAAGGTAAAAATTACAGTGCCATGTCTCCATCTAGGATATTGCATGGAGATAGCTTATTTGATGAAAACACCATCATTTTGCAATGAAGGCAAAGCCTAATAGACCTACACACAATGAAAATACAATAACAGAAGGGAAAAAAACACAGAGTACATTTTGTTCCTTAACTACTTTAAAATGATGTAATCTCTGAGAGAGAAAGTGTTTGTGAGGAAGGAGAGCAACAAATTGCAGACGTTAGCAGAACGATGGGTTCATGGCTACGCTACATGAACAATACATGTTATTGAGACAGTTGTAAAAAAAAATGTTTAAACTTAGACTGGTATATGTTTAAGATGTGAATGTGTAATCTATTCTGTTCTGGAAAAAAGTCTCACATAGCACCCTTCTCTTCCTCTTCTCACACACACTTTTTGTGTTTAGCAAACCTGATCAGTGAGCACAAAATAATCAGCCAAACAAACATGTTTTACAGTGTACAAGCTGTTCAGACCTCAACAGGCAAACTTTATAACTAGAGTATGATTTCTGGTACAGTATGCTGGCAGTGCTAGGTTCTCAAGGAGGCACTTAACAACTTTAAGTCTTATTCATTTTTCTTTTTTAATTAAAAATGTACAGTTTTTTAAAATGAATTATTTACTGCACTGTGCAGGCAAACTCCTCTTTTGTTTACGATATTATCCCTTGTTGTTGTCAATGGTAATATTTTTGTATATATCTATAGCACCATATGTGTACCCTGTCTTTTTATTAGTCTTTAGAGCATGAGTCCTTGCCCTGAAGACCTTCCAGGGTTAATCAGGCATAACATAGCAAGAGCTGACAATAAGCAAAGGGTTTCACATCTACGCATGTGCATACATATATTCAACGCAGCCAAAATCATTTAATAGTTTATTTAGTTATTGATATGTATTTTAGCATGTTAAATTTTAAACAAATAAACCTTGATTCTTCTTCAAAGAGTGTCCCCATGGGTGCTCCACTATAGGTGTTAGTGCCCCCCTGCACTTGTAATCAGAGATTTGTGGTAGCAGTGCCTGGTTGGGTCTCACATGCGTGGCCACCATCTGGCACTGCCTCAGGCAGTTATCTGGCACTGTGTGACCAAACCCCACTCAGTTCCTTCTCCACCGCCTTTGGCTTGAGTCAGAGCATTTAGCAGCGCCTCTGTGCCTAATCTTATCAGCATAGTTTTCATTAGTTAACTTAACAAAAACTAAGTGTAGTTAATTCTTTTCTCCCTGTTTAATTTCTTTTCCCTCCAAAATACATTTTTCCCCCCTTGGACTAGAAGTTTAGGTTTTCATTATTAACCTCTAGAGTAGAGTCTTGGGTTTTCCTGGGTGGGGGGTAGAGAAACACTCCTCTGAGGGGAATGCCCGGTTTTAAACACTGTCTTACACGCAGACTTTCAGTACCTGTGTCAGACTAGCACTCAGTGTGTTTGCTGCCTCAGCGAGACACACAGACCTCAAAAGTGCTCACACTGCCACAACCTAAAAGCCTGGACCATAAAGGTGAGAGACTACAACTTAAATTCCTCCTGATGGAGAAGTCTCTCTGGTTGGCATTTGATGCTCAAGCTATGGATCTCCCCCTGCACGGGCCAACTGCAGCCTCTGACAGAGGCCCTTCCTCTGTGGTTCAGACTAAAGACCCCTCCACCAAGAAGGTTGCAAAAAAACAGGCTACAACTTCCCCAGCTTGGTAATCTGCCAAGAAACAGCATTCTCCAAGCTGGAAACACCATCAGTATAGACCTCAGTGGCCTTCTCCACAACTGAAGTAGTGGCACCTTCCAGTGCAATGAGACAAAAAGACCCAAAGCAAGCTACCTCTGACACAGGCAGTAAGGGAAAACCAAAACCCCATGCCTCAACACCAGCAGAGTTGACTGGACACTTGGCACTGAATGGCTCTGCATCGCTGTAAACCATGGGGCTATCTTTTGCCAGCATGACACATGTAACGACACCGACAACCTTGCTGCAACCATCAGTACCAACTGCTACACCTTCAACGGCACCGATGTTAACAGCACTGCATTGGTTCCTGCATCAGAATGACCTAATGGTCACCTCAACACCAGAATCTCACCACTATTCTCACCACTGATGTCACTTGGGGTCAGTCAGGACCAAGTCACTTCACCCCTCCACTTCAATCTGCTCCTCCATTCTCAAGTGACGAGAAGGATGAGGATGAAGGGGAAATATGTTCTTCGCACCATTCTTCCCCGATCCACCACCAGCCAGACCTGATCCACCACCGCACAGGGGATATTATACTGGGCCCAAAAATTGACACTAGTACAGGCACCCATGCATGCCACCAATGCCTCTTCCACCACAGTGGTCTTATTGGAGCCTTTCGGCAGCATGCCCCCACAACATCACAAACCTCCCAGCCCCCCTCTCCCCGATGGATGAGTACACATCATTCACCCTGACCTTCGGTACCGAGACCATGTGAGCCTCCAGAAGAGATGGCCAGAGAGGAGGAAGAGACCTCTGACCAGGAGATGGCACCAGCAACCCACTTTTCATCATCTACTCCTGATGACACCATCATTCCCCCACCTCCCACTATGGGGGATGATTTCAAGAACTCTACGAGAGAGTTGTGAGCTTATTGGACATCTCTAAGAAGTCCAGGAGGCACAACATAAACTCCTAGACATCTTACAGACATCGACCTGTTCCAAACTCACTCTACCAATGAATGATGTGATTATGGTACCAGTTAAGTCAATTTGGCAGACCCCAGACCTCAGCACAATCCCACCCAGGTGCAAGAGATCTGACAAAAATACTGTGTGCTGGTGAAGGGAACAGAGTTCCTCTTCTCACACCCCACACCAAATTCCTTGGTGGTGGATGCAGTTAATGAACAGGGCAGACAACACCCCAAAAACATGCTGTATGACAGAGACTGGAAAAGGCTTGACCTCTTTGGACATAAGGCCTACTCCTCAGTGACTCTACACCTTAGGATTGCCAGTTATGAGGCATTACTTACCAATATGACCTCATGGATTACTCAAAGCGATCAGACTTTATTGAATTTGTTCCTGAGGAGAAAAGAGAGCAGTTCAGGTCCATCATCTCTGACGGTCAGCTTATAGCCAGGACAATATTGCAGGTGCCCTGGACTCCGCAGACACAGCAACGAGGTCTGCAAACACCATGGTAGTGATGAGGAGATCATCTTGGTTACATCTCTCTGGGTTCCCCGCAGAGGTGCAATCGACAGTTAAAGATCTTCCATTTGAAGAGCCTAACCTCTGCAGCCAAAACAGATTAGTCCCTCCACACGCTCAAGGACTCAAGGGTGGCGTTGAAGTCCCTGAGCATTTATACACCTAGGATCAAGAAAAGACGGAAAATATTATACTTCACACAGATTCTGGTCCACGCAATACACGCAACTGCACAGACAATATGAATAACAAGGGAGGAAACAGAGATCCATGAAGAGACAACAGCCTCACCTCAGTCTACTACGTCTCAACAACCGCACTGAAGGCAGCAATTTTGAGCCTTTGGTTGAGGGCCTGAGACCCCCACATCTTTTAGCACTGGAACCACCTACCATCTCTCAGCCATTTGGAGGTCACCTGACTCCCTTTTACCCAGTCTGGCATCCATCACAACAGACAGATGGGTACTAGAGATAATCAAGACTGGATAATCCATCCCATTTAGCTCCATCCCCCCCCAACCATCCCTCTTCAGGGACCCCTCTCATTAACATCTACTGCAACAAGAAGTAACCCACCTCATACACCTTGGGGCAGTAGAACTGATACCAACAAAACACAGAGGGAAGGGCTTCTATTCACGTTATTTCCTCAAACAGAAAAAATGGGAGGGTGGAGACCCATTCTTGATTTACAGTGACTCAACAAGTTTGTGAAGACCCAACACTTCAAGATGGTCACATTGATTGCCATAAGTCCAGCACTAGAAAGTGGGGCACAGGTTCTCAGCCCTCGACCTTCAGGACACATACTTTCATATAACTATACATCTATCACATTGAAGATTCCTCAGATTTGCACTAGGAGCAGATCACTTTCAATATAAAATTCTACCTTTCGGCCTCTACATTGCCCCTTGAATATTCTTGAAGGTCCTCATGGTTGTAGCAGCCTACCTCCACAGAAGGGGAAGCATAATATTCCTATATTTGGATGACCACTTATTGAAAACACCACTAGCTCTCTTTACATGCTTAAGCCTACAAATAAATGCACAAAAATCAACACTAACACCAGCGCAAAACCTACAATTTATCTGTGCCTGCCTCAATTATCCCAAGGCTACAGCCTCTCTACATGACAATGGTTCACGACTCTGTCATAGTATCTTTCCCCAATCTGAACCTTAGAGTCCAAAAAAATGAGGTACTAGCATGAATTCCTCTAAGCTTAATTACCAGTTTAGATCTGATACGCTGCCACCAATCAGGACTTTGAGTGCCTGATAAACTCTGGTCTCCCCAAAACCTTCCCTGGGGACCCCCAAGACCCAGACCCCCTGGATCTTAA
>NC_133769.1:321811311-321835506 GCF_003597395.2 Chelonoidis abingdonii
AGAAAGTAAACTCTTTCCCTCACCAGTGCGCTTCCTAGGCTTCCCTCCTGGGTTACCCTGAAGATACTGTGATCCAACCCTCTTGAATCTTAACACAAGAAAGTAAACTCTTTCCCTCACCAGTGCGCTTCCTAGGCTTCCCTCCTGGGTTACCCTGAAGATACTGTGATCCAACCCTCTTGAATCTTAACACATGGCAGGAGCCGGCGAATGAAACCCCTGAGTAGCAGCAGGCTAAGCTGCTCAGCCCACTGCCTGTCTGGGGTCCCAGACGCCAGCCTCGCACAGCCTGCTGCTGGTCTGGGGTTCTGGCTACTGCTCTGGGATTCTGGCTGCCGGACCCTTCCCAGCTGGGGTCCCGGCCGCAGGCCCTGCTCAGCCCACTGCCAGCCTAGGTGAACAGAACCCCAGACCAGCAGTGGGCTGAGCGGGCCGGCGGCGTAAGGTCAACATTTTAACTTAATTTTAAATGAAGCTTCTTAAACATTTTAAAAATGTTGTTTATTTTACAATACAACAATAGTTTAGTTATATAATATATAGACTTATAGAGAGAGACCTTCTAAAAACATTAAAATGTATTACCGGCACGTGAAACAAATTAAAGTGAATAAATGAAGACTCGGCACACTGCTTCTGAAAGGTTGCCGACCCCTGCTCTAACCAATCTCATCTTCTCAACACTGAACAGTCCTCAGATAGCTGCTAGGACTTGCCTGCAATTATCGGGCCACATAGCTGCAACAATGTTCATCATCAAGCATGCGAGTCTACACATGCGGTGTCTACAAGCATGGCTCTGGACAACCTACTCCCCATGCAAGCACAGTGTAAACAAATGCCTCACAATACCAATACTGCACTAGTGGATACGCCCAGACACTGTCTGTGTTCAGGTTCCTTTTGTACAGAATTCCCCAATGGTGACCATCACGACAGATGTGTCACTACTAGGTTGAGGAGCACATTTGAACACTCATTCTCTTCAGGGGCCTTGGTCCTCATCAGAATCCTTCCTACACATAAATCTACTAGAACTATTTGCCATTCACAACGTGTGTTCCCACTTCTTATTCATGGTCAAGAATAAGATCATACAAGTCCCACAGACAGTGTTGCATGCATGTTCTATATAAACAGGTTGGTGAGGGCACACTCACCCTCCCTGTGCACAGAATCCATGCGGCTCTGGAACTGGTGCATCAGTCACAGCCTCGACATCACAGCATCGTATTTACTGGGATCCCAAGACTCCATAGCAGATGCAATAAGCAGGAACTTTTCTCAGGACTACAAGTGTGAACTAGACACGCAAGTGCTACATAACATATTCATGCACTGAGGGTTCCCAACTGTAGACCTCTTTGCAACAGCACACAATGCCAAATGCCCACAGTTTTGTTTCAGAGCAGGGCTGGGTCCTTGCTCCATGAGTGACATCTTTCTTATCAGATGGGACACTTCTCTGCTATACGCCTTCCCTCTCACCCCCATCCTGGCACAGGTGATTCACAAGATCAGGTTGATAAGTCCAAAGTCATCCTGATAGGCCCCATGTGGCCTCGACAAACGTGGTTTCCTTACCTTTGCAGAATGACAGTGTGCCAGCCACATACCTTTCCTCTTCTGCCTCATCTCCTCTCTCTCAGGATACAGGCCAAATTCTTCACCCAGACTTAGAAAGACTCCATCTCAAGGTGTGGTTACTGCACAGCTCTGAGGACCTGAAAATGACCTGCTCAGAGGAAGTACAGAATATTTTATTAAATAGCTGCAGAACAGCCACACATATCTACACAAATGGAGACAATTTGATAACTGGTGCCAAAGAAACAGTGATCTCTTCCTCCTTACCTCTGATACTAGAATACATGCTGGGACTTAATAAATCTGGCCTCTCCATGAGCGCAATCAGGATGCATCTCTCAGCTGTCACAGCAGTCCGCCGCAAGGTGGATGACTTATCCATTTTCATGCACCCAATCACCAAGTGTTTTCTCAAAGGCCTCACCAACATTTACCCTAAAGTATGAACCCCTACTCGATCATGGGATCTTAACTTTGTCCTCAGAAGCATCATCAGACCCCCGTTTGAACCATTAGCAACAGGCTCTCTCCTCCACCTTTCAATGACGGTGGGATTTCTCGTCACCATCACATCTGCCAAATGAGTGGGAGAACTAGGGGCCCTCATAACACACCTATATACAATATTCTTCAAAGATAAAGTTACTCTAAGACCGCATCCTAAGTTCTTACCTAAGGTGGTCTCATCATTCCATCTCATCCAACCCATTCACCTCCCAGCATTGTACCCGAGACCCCATGGGAATAGACATGAGTCAACACTGCACACGCTGAACATCTGCAGGGCACTAGTCTTTTACATAGACAGAGCAAAGACATTCCACAAGTCTCCAAAATTACGCATGCCAGTCACTGAACGATAGAAAGGAGATGCCATATCTAACCAGACACTGTCCAGATGGATTTCTGAATATATCATGTTGTGCTATCTCTACTATGATTTTCAAACCCCAACAGGGATTCGCACCCATTCCACCAGAGCTTTATTAGCTTTGATAGCATTTCTTAACAATGTCCCCATTACAGACATCTGTAAAGCAGCAGCTTGGGCCTCAGCCCATACATTTACGCAACCCTATGCATTAGAACATCATGTAACATCTGATGTAATATTTGGACCTACTGTATTTATCATCTGCCACAACCTCAACTACAAAGCCCCTTCCTTCCACTGAAGGGCACTGCTCTGAAGTCACCTAAGTGGAGTACCCACAGGGACACTCCTCGAAGAAGAAAAGTTTACTCACCCTGTGCAGTAACTGAGATGATTTAAGATGATTGTCCTTCTGGGTGCTCCACTACTCCTACCCCCACTTATCCCTCATGTCAGAGTTTCACACTGAATGCTCTGCAGCAGAGAAGGAACTGAGAGTAAGTTGGTAGCACAGTGCCAGATAACTGCCTAAGGCGGCATGAGACAGGAACTGCACATGTGCAACCCAGCCAGGCACTGCTACCACAAATCTCTGATTACAAGCCCCAGGGCACATGGACACCTAAAGTGCAGCACCCACAGGGACAGCCAAATCAAAGAACCTCTATTACTGCACAGAGTAAGTAATCTTCTCTTCATGATAAGACAAAAGGGCATTTTGCACTAACTTAAGAATTCTGACTGCTGTCATTTTTGGATCAAAAAGTGATGATAAATTTCTTGCCTGGCTAAATATAATTATTAATCGCAGCACTGATTTACCAGTATGGTATGGTATGTTTTTATCTGCATCAGTCTTCCCTGCAGGAAGATATGCTACAGCAGTCAGTGAGACATGTAGCGTAGCCTTGGGACAGGTATGCAGTATGAAATAAGGTATTAGGTGTGCATTCTATCAAGAAAAAGAAAAAACCTAAACTGACTGAAATTTCTTAACTATTATTAGAAGTTTATCATTTATTAAAAATGAGTAGGGTATTTATCACCATGGTATCTGGGCATACTTTTCATACAGCCTGAGAGTTTACCAAAGTATGTCAAAAGGAAAACTTATTTAACTAATAGAGTTCTAATAGATTGTCAATACCAGTCTGCATTCCTGATGTACTTCAGTGCTTCACATTAAGCCTACACTAGTTCAACTATTTGCAAAAAAAATTAGCTCTCAAGGATGATAATAAAAAAGAGATGGCCGACGAGTCATATGGTGAAAGATCTAAGCAAGTTGTCTCGTTACACTTGTGGCTAGAAAGAACTGAGGAAGTACTGGCTCAGTGCCTTCTCATGTAACATCCTCTGGAGCAGCAGCAGTAATAGTATTTCTTTGTATTTCAGAGGCTGAGATCAGGGTCCTGTTATGCTAGGTACTATATATACATATTATCCGTGCCCCAAAAAGCTTGCAACATGAGTAGACACAGACAAAGGGTAGGAAAGTAAGAGAGGCACAAAGAGGTGATATGACTTGCCCAAAGTCTCAGAGCTCGTGAATGACAGAGCTGGGCATAGAATCCAGGTTCCCTAATTCCTGATTCAGTGGGGTCTAAGGCTAGATCTGTACAGTCCTCAATCCTTAAAGCTTTTTAGACGGTTCTGGCCTTAATGTGGAGCATGCAGGCACATCCCAAGAGTGGAATCTGTACTGAAGATTCTTGAAGAAAAACATTGGAATCTTCAGAATAAAGACTGAGGGGAAATCCTGGCCCGATGTGCAGAAAGAATAGCAAATATGGCAGGTGACGAGCTTGGCTTAACAGAGAAATCTTCAGTGAGCTTAAACACAAAAGGAAGCTTATAAGAAGTAGAAACTTGGACAGATGAGTATGTAGGACTATAAAAATATTACTCGAGCATGCAGGGGTATAATCAAGAAGGCCAAAGCACAATTGGAGCTGCAGCTAGCAAGGGATGTGAAGGGTAACAAGAAGGGTTTCTACAGGTATGTTAGCAAGAAGAAGAAAGTCAGGGAAAGTGCGGGACCCTTACTTAATTGAGGAGGCAACCTAGTGACAGATGATGTGGAAACACTGAAGTAAATGATTATTTTGCCTTGGTCTTCCCAGACAAGGTCAGCTCCCAGACTGCTGCACTGGGCAGCACAGTATGGGGAGGATGTGAGCAGCCCTCAGTAGTGAAAGATCAGGTTAAGGACTATTTAGAAAAGCTGGACATACCAAACTCTGTGGGACCGAAAGCAATGCATCTGAGGGTGCTGAGGGAACTGGCTGATTTGATTATAGAGCCCCTAGCCATTATCTTTGAAAACTCATCGTGATCGGGGGAGGTCCCGGATGATTGGAAAAAGGCAAATATAGTGCCCATCTTTAAAAAAAAACGGAAGAAGGAGAATCCAGGAAACTACAGACCGGTCAGCCTCACCTCAGTCCCTGGAAAAGTCATGGAGCAGGTCCAAGAATCATTTTGAAGCAGTTGGAGAGAGGCAGTCCAATAAGGAAACAGTTCACATTTATTGATTCACTAGTGGCAGTCATGCCTGATCAACCTGTTTGCCTTCTTATTAATCGATGATACTGGTCTGTTGGATACTGGGAACGCTGGGGATGGTGAGCTATTCATCGACTGTAGCAGAGCTTTGGGATACGGTCTCCACCATTGCTTGCAGAAACTTAAACAGTAGTACTGGCATTGGTTATGAATGGGGCTATATAGATGGACTAGAAGCTGGGCTGGTCATCGGGCTCAACGCTACCGCAGCATGAGCTTGACTGTCTAGGCTGGCGCGGCGGTATTGAGCGGAGTGCCCCAGGGTCGGTCATCTGGGGCGTTTTTTTCAACATCTTCATTACTCTGGATGAAGGGATGGATTGCACAGCTCAGCAAGTTTTGAGCACTCAAGCTGTAGGATGAGGTAGATACGCTGGGAGTGGGAGGTAGAGTCCAGACACAGTGACTAACAATTGGAGGATTGGCAAAAAAAATCTGATGAGGTTCAATAAAGACAGGGCAGGTCCTGTACTATAGGACAGAGATTCCCATTCACCTGTTATAGCTGGTGGGAGCGACTGGCTAAGTAGCAGTTCTGAGAAACAGGTCAATTACAGGGCAAGAAGCTGGATCATGTGTCAGCAGTGCGCCTTTGCTGCCAAGCAGCTAATGGGCATATTGGGGCGTGCAGTTAGTAGGAGCTTTGCGGCAGGATTGACACTACAGAAAGAATATGGACAAATTGGAGAGAGTCCAGGGGAGGGCAGTGAAAATGATAAGGGGCTGGGACACATGACATGAGGAGAAGCTGAGGGAAGTGGGCTTATTCAGTCTGCAGAAGAGAAGAGTGAGGAGGGATTTGATAGCAGCCTTCAACTACTTGAAGGGGGGTTCCAAAGAGGATGGAGATAGGCCAGAGGCGGCAAACTTTTTTTGCCCTGAGGGCCACATTAGATTTCCAAAATTGTGTGTAGGGCCAGTTAGGGGAGGCTGTGCCTCCCCAAACAGCCAGGCATAGTCCGGCCCCTGCCCCCTATCTGACCCGCTCACTTTTCGCCTCCTGACAGCCTGCCTGGGACTCCTGCCCCATCCCCCACCCCACACACTCACTCCCTGTCCCCTGACCACCCTCAGATCTTCCGCCCTTGACTGCCCCCCACCGTCCCATCCACCCCCCCTCTCCTTCCTCACTGCCCCCGCCGGATGCCTGCCCCATCCAACCACACCCGCTCCCTGTCCCCTGACTGCCCCCCCCAGCATCTCTGCCCCCATTCAATACCCTGTTCCCTGCCTTCTGACCACCCCACCCCCTATTCATACCCCTGATCCCTGACCACCACCACCCCAAACTCCCCTGCCCTCTATCCATCCCCCTCTGCTCCCTGCCCCCTTACCACGCTGCCTGGAGCACCAGTGGCTGGCGGTGCTACAGCTGTGCCGCCCAGAGCACCAGGACAGGCAGCTGTGCCGCCTGGCCGGAGCCAGAGACGCCACCGTGCAGCACAGAGCACCAAGTCAGTCCCGGGCTCTGTAGCTGCGCTGCTGTCCAGAGCATTGTGCCAGCAGTGCAGTGAGCTGAGGCTGTGGGGGAGGGAGAACAGCAGGGGAGGGACTGGGGGCAAGCTTCTCAGGCCAGGAGCTCAGGTGCCGGGCAGCAGGGTCCCGCAGACCAGATGTGGTCCGCGGGCCATAGTTTGCCCACCTCTGAGCTAGGCTGTTCTCAGTGGTGGCAGATGACAGAACAAGTAACAATGGTCTCAAGTTGTAGGAGGTTGGTCTAGGTTGGATATTTAGAAAAAACTATCTCATCGGGAGGGTGATGAAGCACTGGAATGGGTTACCTAGGGAGGTAGTAGAAGCTCCATCCTTAGAGGTTTTTAAGGCCTGGCTAGACAAAACGCTGGCTGGGATGATTTAGCTGGGGTTGGTCCTGCTTTGAGCAGTGGGGGTGGACTAGAATGATGACCTCCTGAGGCCTCTGAGGAATCTTCTCTGATTCTAATCTTTAAGACTGGTTAGCTGAACTGTTCCTTCTAAGCACAATGTGTATTGCAAGTCACAGGGCCAGTAGCAGTCTCTGAGGTACCAGGCATCTAAATCATTTGGGGTTTCTTGAATGGTAGCCAGCACCTTGAATTTCACCCTGACAACGGCAAGGTATAAGACAATCTGATCAGTTTAAAAGGCTTTTTGCACTACTAAAGCTAATGTTTCTAAACGGCCTTCAAGTTTATGCCCTTATAGACAAAACTGCAATAGTTTAAGATTGATTAAAAAACAAACTTATTTGAAGATTAGACTTGAGCAGCTTATTTTTAATCTCTCTCTCTATCCCTTTTCTCTCCCTGCCCAAACGAAATATCTTCATGCAGCCCCTATACATTAATAGAGCTAGTTTTAGATGCAGAAATCATGTTATTGGTCACATTGTTCGTTCCTCAAGATACTGTATGAACTTCCATAAATATGTGCATGTGCCACATGCTCCCCCAACACTGTGCTGATATGTACACGCCATTACCCTTGCTATGAACTGAACCTTAAGCTTAGCTGAGTGAAATGTGTGTCTGTAAAGGCAACCTATTTACCTGCAAATTTACTTTCTCATTCTAGTGGATACCACAAAGATATTGTACACTTTTCTCTTAACAAATGCATTGCAAAAGGCAGGTAATATGCAGCAGTATGGTGATCTTTAGTTACCATGCTCTATAACATGTTTTATAATGCTCTTTAGAGCAGCATCAGAAGATAAATGTATGTGGGCCTAATATTTACTACCGAGATACTTGCTACATTAAGAAAAATCGATTAAAATACCCACTGCATTCTCTGAAGGATTTAGCAGTTGCTAGACTGCCAGTCAGCTAAGGGTATACAAGAGTTATTGTCATTTTGATTTTCAGATGAGTCATTTGGTATATTGCCCCTAAAGGCTCTTCATTATGATGCAGTGCACAGCATATAAAATTGCTTCGGCTTTCTGGGCTTCCTGGAATCGAGTGGGGGTTGCAGTTGCTCAGCATTCTGAAGCAGCGGCTTTATGTTTAATCGACACCTTTGATGTAGCCCTAAGACAGCACCTGCACCTCCCACTGCTGCTCTGAAGACGTCAGCCTTACGCAGAAAAGGCTTCTGCTTATGAGTCCTGCATCTCATTCAGCTCACTCTGCGAGCAGCCCTAGCTATCCTTAACTAATCCCACCACTTCCCATCTTTGCTACAGCTTGGCTTAGTACAAGGAAAGAATTTTTGTGCTTGCTATCATCAGGTTAAACACTACGACTGTGTCCATGTTAGAACTCATAGAAGGTAAGTTAAATGCCTTACTGATACCTTAGTATGTAAATATTCATATAAGATTGAGAATTCAGGTGTCGAGTTGCTCATTTTTTTTCTGAAACTGACAAATATGATTGTTAATATGCCAGTTGTTTATTTAAAGAGTGAGTGTGTGTGTGTGTGTATATATATATATATGTATATGTATACATATATACACACACACACTCACTCTTTAAATATATACTGTCTGTCTATTCACATTTCTTTCTATGCTTTAGTAAGCTTTTAAGAACATTATTGGTATCCTCTGTGTGATTACTTTGTAGTACACTATGATACTCTTCAGGTACTAGGTATTTGTTAATTTTACAGAGCATGTCATATAAAGGCTGAAAATGCTTCTAAAATTAAATACATTGAAATATTTTGAAATAACTCACTATTTAAGTAAGTGATGATTTGGTATAATGTATACCTGAGATTTTATGGCCAGTTCAGTTATATGTCTGAAGTCCATGTGAGTTAGTTCTGGGGTGATGTTTGGGTCAGATAGTAATGCAAAAATGTCTTCAAACAAGTGAGGGATTAACAGCAAGCTACAGTGACTTGTTCTTGCAAGTAGTGCTGTTTTTTATTCCTAGTTCATAGCACTGTGAAGCATAAATAAATGGGATAAAAGAGATTTAATATAGGTAATATTTGTTAAGGCAACAAAGCATTATGGCTTTCCATGATATGCATGCATAGGCACTATGCAGTTTAAGAAAATTTAATGAAGTTCATCACCATTGACTTAAACAATCGTTTTAGATTGGCTACTTATTTGTTTAAGCACTGTATAAATTGGCAGTGTGAAAGTCACAGTGCTAGAAAAGCAGTTCATTTCTGCACTACCTTATTTAACATTTACAAATCTGAAAAATTTGAGTGGGTACCTTAAGAAAAAGTAGATAGAATTAAGGCATGCTTATTAATTATTTTCCTCTGCTTTTACGCTGTAGGTACCATGAGCCAAACATTTATTTCTGTATTTATTTATTGTCCTTCTAGTTAATGGAACCCCTGGTAGCCAGCTTTCTACTCCCCGCTCTGGGAAGTCTCCAAGCCCATCTCCTACCAGCCCAGGAAGCCTGCGAAAACAGAGGGTAAGAAAACAAGGAACTGATTTTTGAGACTGGCTGAGCAAGGATCTGGCATGGGTGCCACCAAAATTGCCTTCCCCAGAAGTGTTCATTACACCTAGCCAAAAGTATGAGGTTGAAGAGGTTGGCTACAATTCTTGTTGTGCCCATGCAACATTCTTAAACAACTGGAATGCAGCTGTTCTCCATCTTGCAGAATATTAAGTGTGCTGGGTAGTGGCTTATCTTTAAGAAGAAAAAAGAGGTCTTTGCTCTTGCTTTCAGAACACTTTTATGTCTTTGTTTTTTGCCAAGCATTTCACAGCTGGAGGAAAAGTTAGACCTCCTAAAAGTTCCATATTTATTTATTGACACCCCAGCTTTAGTTCTATGGTAAAGTGAAGGAGTGCTCTGTGGAATTTAGCTATATTGTTCTGACCATATACAATACATTTATGTTCGGCCAGCCAAAGCGGCTCAGCATCAAGGCAACAGCGAGATGTATTAGTGCTTTGGAGGCCCAGGATCATCAATAGATTTTCAATTCCTGTACCAAAAGCCTAGGTACATAATGTACCTAACCATCATCATATTCCCTCTAGTATGATGGCGATAGCTGTGTTATTGCTGTAGTAATCTCTGTATAACAGAACATTTTTGGTTCAACATAGCGTTCTCATGTATGGGAGTGTGCCAAGGGCAGGTCATTGCTGTGCACACTGATTTAATTAATTGCATTTGTCCAAAGAGAATGAAAGATGTCTATTGATCTTCTCTTCTGACATTTTATCAACTGTGGGTCTCAGATAAATTATCTTTGAGTCACTGCATCATGTCTCAGATTGGCTTGCAAATGCAGTTGGACTCAGGCTTTCTCAGCCTCCTTCAGTTTTAAATAAACTATGAGTTAGCTTCCTGTCTCTCTGAAGTAGGGAGTTGTAAGCAAACCTGACAGTGTGTGACTTGAAGCCTCATTTTGGTCAGGTTTTGAATTATTTGGAACACAGGTAGGTAAGAACGTGAGTTGCATTTGGTGTGAGTTGTTCCTGAAGCCCTCTCCTTGGCAGCAGTGTCATCTTGGTCCTTTTAATCTGACTCCCAAGGTTTATTGGACTGATTGTTAGCAAGTTGCTGTGGGTGGGGGAAATGCCATCTGGATTTGCTGGATTTCACAGTGATGATATGGGTCTTTTTCGAGGTGGATGACATCAGCAGCAGAAAGGAGTCTCTCATTGGCTCTGAGGCCACCTCTTTTCCTGATACATCTCAGTCTTCTCCCTCCCTATCACTGATGCTGTTTTTGCATCAGGAAGGGCAGAAGACATTTTCTCCTATTAATGATGTTCATTGGGAGAAGGTTGAAAGGAAGCAATGTGGTCAGCATCTTTCCACGCCAAGTGCATCACCTCTACCTGTTTTTGATTTCCAAATGTGGAGGGTAAGGCACATGGATTCTTCCTATCCAGTACCTCTTCTTGGGAAGATGATGTTGCAATTACACAGGGTTTTAAACATTGCGTGGTGGTGGTATGATCAAAATGTTCAGCAAATTGGAAATTTTCTTTTGAAATTCAAGATAAACTAAAGGAGCAATAACTCTTCGGTAAAAGGGTCAGGTTCTGCCCTCAATAATTGCAAGCAATCTCACTGATTTCAGTGGGAGATCCATGCGTTCCTGTGGGCAAAATGTGGCCCAAAGCTTTGTCTGTAGGCAAAAAAGAGAAAAAGGTATGTGAATGTGGGGTATACATGTGCATGCTATGTAAAGATTGCAAAACCCTGTATTATGTGTTTTTATAAAGAGACAAAATATGTGTATATGTGTAGAAACATATATTACATGCAAAAAACTACATTAAATTATTATTTAGATTGCAAAGTCAAACATTTTAAAGTTAGGAAACGCAAGAAATACGGTGGCCCGTGCATCTGACTCAGTTCTGTGTGTGTCCAAACTATGCAGTCAGAAGTCCTGTGGCAAAAGTACTATGTGATCATGTAATTAAAGATCATAATGCACAGGCACAATGGACAAATTCTCGATGCTCAGGCAACCATAAGCTGGCATTTTGTAACTTTGAGTGTTGTACTTTACATCCTAAAAAGTCTTTAATGTATTTTTTTTTTTATGCAATTGCCTGGGATTGTTTTTTCCAAGGAAAAGTGTCTGAACAGGTTATTTTATATCTGATTGTAACAAACTCCCCTTCATGCATCAATGGGGTTTGACCCATGAGTCTTCAGCACTGCAGCATAAAGTGCAACCATTTGAGCTTCAGGACTAACTACATTAGCCAGCAGTAGGAAAAGGTTGTTATCCTTTTCTGGTACTATGTGCTGGGATCACAAGGTGGTTGGGGGGAGCCTGGTCGAGAGAGAGAGAGACACTCTCTCTCTCTCTCTCTCTCTCTCTCTCTCTCTCCATGATGCTGGGAGATGGGGGACTCCTGTCCCACGTGGTGCCCTTGTGGGGTGGACATGAGCTGCTTGGACCATGTCCTAGATCTAGGTGGTTTATGGGAGGATCCCAGCTAGATCCTCTCTTCTGCTTGGGACATGGGAGAATTCCTGTCCCAGGTGGTGCCCCCACAGGGGAGATGAGACACTTACACTATATGCTCCATCCCCATCGGCAGGAGTTAGGGGAGTGCCTGACCTATGTCTTGTTGCCAGGGGGATGAGATGCTGAGCCAACGTGATGTGCTGGGTCTGGGAAAGGAGGGGAGGGGGTTGTCAAAGAAATCTCAGGCTGGCTCTCTACACGAGCCTTCTTCCAGATACATATGCTCTGGTAGCTCTTTGGTGTTCCTGATACATTGTCTGCTCTATGGCAGTAGCCTGAGCGAGGCTGTTTAGAATGTTCAGTGATTTAGACAGGTTGCTAGAATTGTCTTGCTGAAAGGAAATGGTCATTTATAACACTTTGTAATTTAATGGTAGAAAGAAATGTCACCTGTAGCTTGAAGAGTTTCTCCCTATTGAATATCAAAGGCCTGTTGCAAACTATAGGGGTATTCATGCTTCTCAAAGAAAAGATCCTAAGAATCTTTTACAATTTAAAGTGTTAGGCAACCTACGTATAGAGGTCGCTACCATCATCCCCTAGTATATTTGTGAATATACAGTAACTCCTCACCTGACATTGTAGTTATGTTCCTGAAAAATGCAACTTTAAGTGACCTCCTCTCAGCCTCCTGAATACCACGTCCTCGCTCCTCCCCCAGCCTCCTGAAAGCTGCAAAGCAACTGATTGCCGTGGGCAGGAGGCAGGGAAGGGAGGCGGGGGGCTGCGTGCTGTGGCCTTGCTCCTCCCCCTAGCCTCTTGAATGCTGCAAGACAGCTGATTGCCGTGGGCAGGAGGCGGAGGGAACAGGGGAAAGGTGCTGCTCTGTGGGGTCCGCCAGTGGGTGAGAGGTGCTGTGGGGGGGGGGGTGTATAGGAGCTGATGGGAGGGCTACCAGCCAGGGACAAAGCAGGTGGCCAAACGACGTTATAGTGTAGCATTGCACAACTTTAAAGGAGCATGTTCTGTAATGGAGCAGGGAGGTAACATCGAAACAATATTAAGCACGAGGATGTTAAGTGGGGAGTTACTGTACTTTTAAAAGATGAAATCTTGGCCCTGTTGAAGTCAATGAAAGTTTTGCCATTTACTTCAATAGGGCCAGTGTAACCCACAGGCCTCCTGGGTGTGGTGTTCTGTCCCATCTAGTGGCACTGAGACCCCTTAGAGAGATAAAATAAGTCTGCTCTACAATCTTAGCTAAGAGCTAGTTGATTTTTAGTTCAAGCAGTAGAGGCTCATGCACTAAGCTCCAGAGGTCCCAGGTTCGATCCGGCCCACTTGACGATTGAGGTCTGTTGGTGTTACACCAGGGTTTCACATTATTCATGAAAACCAACACTAGTAAAATGTTAGGAATACAGTGTGTTAAACACTCAGAAGTCAGGAAATGGAATAGCAAGTTTCACCATTACCTATTTGCATACATATGGCTCAATCCTGTCTTTCTGTAACTATGTAACATCCACTGAAATCAGTGAGAGTTGTACATTAATAGTTCAGGGTAAGATTGGGCCTACTTCATAGGGAAGTGACATCGGACAGTGTAGCTAGCAATCCAGAGCAATTCTATACGTGGGACATAGACATTTTAGTATTAATAAGAGATCCTTAATTTTGCATTTCCTGGCTGTCTCAAATTGAATCTTAATGTTGCAGTAATGTAATTTGTCATAATTAAATTTCACCAATTTTGAAAACAGAAAATGAGATTAGTATTTTAATATTTCCATTGTGTACTTCCACAGCTGCATAGTTGAAAATCCATGCAATTTAGGAATGCCACAGTGTGGGCAGGGACTGTCTCTGAGTTCTGTGTTTGGCATAATGGGGTCCTTGTCCAGGACTATGATTCCTAGGTATTATGGTAATACAAATAAATAAATAATAAATAGCAGAAAAATCACATCTTTAACTACTTTGGATATTATTTACAAGTTTGTTGTTATATGGTGTTGTAAATAATACTATTACTTTAATCTTAGCAGAGGTTTTCTACCATGCATGTACCAACCTAATTTTTCAGTTTCTTTAATTACACCTCTACCCCGATATAATGCAACCCAATATAACACGAATTCGGATATAACGTGGTAAAGCAGCGCTCTGGGGTGAGTGAGACTGCGCATTCTGGCGGATCAAAGCAAGTTCAGTATAACGTGGTTTCACCTATAACGTGGTAAGATTTTTTGGCTCCCAAGGACAGCGTTATATTGGGGTAGAGGTGTATTTTAATTATAGTTTTGCTGCTTATCCTGAGAGTAGTCCCAGTGAGACTAATCAAGCTGAAAAGTTTAAAAATATAAAGTTCAATAATTTTTTGTGGTGTTGCGCAAAGAGGTCTTTATCTTTATACAGCAGAAGTGTGAGATTTTTTTGATCATAACATGACAAAAATTGGTGTATAAATTTTCCAGAACATTCATCTTTTGACTAAGCTGATGCACAGAAAATTTTACTTCAGCGCTAGCTATCAAATAACAAATGCTAGTGGGTCAGCAAATACCCTGGGATTCCCAAAATTTCCAAAGTTGGATTTAAGTGTGCCTTCTGAGTGAGCTGTGAATGAATTAAACTGCATGGAACAAAACAAACTTTATTTTTTGTGGCTATTCCTTACATTCAAAGGAGTCCAGGTGAGCATGATCCTAAAAAATCTGTTTGATTAGAAAGTTTGGTTAGCTCTCCTGTCTTGGGGTTCACTCACCACTTTCCTGGCAGCTCAAGGGATCCTCTCTTTCCAGGTCCAGCACCCCCTTCTGCTGCTCACTGAATGCCCTGTACCTCTCTATAACTCTCTGCAACTCAGGGTACTCTGTCTGTCTTCTTGGCTTCCTTCTCTCCTAAGTCACTATACTCCTCCATTTCCAGGGTATCAAAGACATTCCTTACAAACCGTTTCAGGCAGTCTTTTCATTCACTGTCCCGATGGTGCCACTTCCCCATTGACCGGTAGGGGAACCCGGGCTCACCCTCTATTCCAGGTTTCAAGTCAGGGACCCTCTAATCAGCAGCATCGGTCTGCACTATCCTGAACCTTGGTGCCTTTTCCCTAAACCTTGCCTACACCTACTGTCTCCCGCTTTCTCCGAGTTTGCCAGCCCAAACTCCCTCCTCCCAGGGAGTAAATGCAGACTAAATTCCATAGCCTCACCCACACCTCTGGTCCCCCAGGAAGTGACTGCAGATTTCTTTCCTCTGTTATCAGCTCTCTGGATTTATAGATGCCTGCTCTGATCCTGCACAGGTGATCTTCCCCTAATTAGGGCTTTCCTCTCAGCCTAAGTATCCCCCAGCTTGCAGCCTAATAAGTTAATTGATTCCTTTGGCCTACAGTAACCCTTTCAGAATGAGTGTGGGGAACATACTCCATCTTATATTCTAACAAATGGGTGCATTTCTGTGCATTATGCTTCAGAAATACCAAAACATAACAACATGTACATATGGGACAAGTTTGAATAATAAGCTAAATAGTTACATTAACAATTAGAAAAGACTGTTTACAGTTATGCCTCAACCTTTACTAAAAGACAGGGACACATTTAAAGCATGATTTTCAGAATCTGGGGCCTGTTTTGCATGCTGTATGTATGCATGCAAATTGGTGATTTATGAGCACACTTGGCTGTTATAGATACAGGTATGTATAATTCTTGACTTGTGTGCATGCAAAGAAAACACAAATGTTCATGGGTTATGATCTTTTATTTTTTAAAACAAAACAAAAGAAACCCA
The DNA here is from genome assembly GCF_003597395.2 of Chelonoidis abingdonii. Lineage (NCBI taxonomy): Eukaryota > Metazoa > Chordata > Testudines > Testudinidae > Chelonoidis > Chelonoidis abingdonii. The sequence goes on from NC_133769.1 coordinate 321,826,985, forward strand.
TACATCTTAAATATTCCCTTTTTTTTTTTAAATCAAGATTTTTAGGATTTAAAAAAATAATAATGCTCTCCTGAGGAAGAAAAATTGAATAATATTACTGCTGAGTCCATCAGTCTTCACCATTTTCGTGTGAGGTGATAGTGGTGTTTGTGTACAATTGCAGGTTTCGGCAATGTCTGTCTTGTATTTGTTTTAATATGTGTAAACCCATGACATGTTTAAAAGAATCCTAATGTGAGACTCAAGGTATCCATGCTGTTTTAATGAGTTGTGTTGTATGGGGGGATGGTAAGCCACTGGGGAACACACAATTCATTTCTTCCCTCTCTGAACCGACACTTCTATTTATTTCACCTTGAAATGATGCTGCTCTACCATGCACCTTTCTGCTTGGTGAACTTTTTCTTGTATTGCATATCTTTGAGAAACATGTTGTCTTGTGTAGGTTGGATGAGGCTACCCATTATACTCCCACACCTCTGGCATTTGAGGATTATCTGATCAGTCAGAGGATGCTTAGAGTGGGTGTTGAAAAATAGACATTGCACCTCTCTCTCTCCCTTTCCCTGCTGATATGAGCTTGTTGCTTGGCTACCATCAGAAAGAGCCAGTGACTAGGGATTTTACATGCTGTCTTTTTACCAAATAAAAAAATTGTGGAAAAAGCAGCACCACTGTCAGATAGTACTGTATATGGAACCACAGTATTGAGGGTTAGCTGTCCTAGGATCAAATATTTCTGGACCCATGCTACATAGGTCCAGTGCCCTTTGGGTCTTGATGACCTTATAATACAAGGTAAGCATTTACTTTTCTGCTACTGTTTGAAAAAGAAACAAGGAAACTATTACTTGAACTCCATATTGCCATGTCCCAAAGCAATATGAGATTCTGCAAAACAGTCAGATATTGTTTTATTACAGGGCATTTATTAGTTAAGGTTTAAAAAATCCATTTAAAATATTTCCTATTGACAAAATCTAGATTACTTATTTTTCTAGGGCTCTGATGATTTAAGATAGGTTATTTTAAATTAAACCAACAATTCTGATCCACAACAGCAAAGAGATTATAGGACAGTTGCAGTGTAACAAATTGAACACAATAAACAAATCTATACTGCCCTTCATCTTTCAGGACCTGTATCGCCCACTCTCTTCGGATGATTTGGATTCAGTAGGAGACTCATTGTAAAAGAGAAAATGGAACAGTGTTTATGGTTTGTGATTTGGTGAAGGTTTAACATTTCTTATGAGATTAGCTGCTAATTTACAGTAACAGTGAATTGCACAAAAGAGTTTTGCATATTTAATATTAAAGTCATAAAGTCAAATATATACAAATTTATGGAGGTATTTGTGATTTTACCACTTCTTTTTGATGCAAGCTTTAGGGTGCTTGACTCAGAAATGAAAACTAAGCATTTGTGCATACATTATGGGATAATGATTGAGTTAGGTAAATCTAATGAAGAAATCAATTATGGGCACAGAAGAGCACTCCTATTATCTTCTGAAATAGTGATCATATGTTCACAGTTTTTAATATAGTCCTCTTTATTTGCTATGGTATGGACATGAACATTTTTTGCTCTGTTAATAAATAGCTCAACTTGTGTGACAGAACACAATTGTGACATCAGACATTCTCCACTACCCTGCCCCTCCGTGATATAAGTATTTACACTTATTCGATAACACAATTTCCGATGAGTTCTTAATCTAAAGAAAGAAAATTGAAAAACCATATATGGTTGCTAGTTAAAAAGAAATGCTTTCAAAGAACTGTTAAAAGTATCTTCACTGTACTACAATTTGATCACTGTATGAAAAATGACATTTCACAGGAAGCATGAATATGATATTGTACCATGTCAGAGCTGTTATATTAATCACTCTTGTATTGCGTAGGAAAGTAAATATTAAGAAAAAATCTATTCAGTTGGAAAATACATACAGTATACTGTTTGCCAGCAGGTCTAACATACACACGACACCTTTTTTTTGCAAACACACATTTTGCTTATAAAGAGATTATTTTTCACTTGTGTTAAAGATAAGAAAATCTTTCTCAGATTCTGACATAAAGTATGTTTTGTATCTTTTCCAAACAGGCCATTTGAAAAGTGAAAGCCTTTAAAAATGGTGGTATTATGAATCAACCTCTTAAGGTCTGGATTTTTCTGAGTTCCTTTACTTTCTGTATCATGGACATTTTGTACAACATTAATATGCAAAACTCCTTTAGTGTTAAAGTAGATCTTGCATTATAACCAGCTGCTTAACACACAGCTACTAATTTTGTTTGTTTTCTGCTGCTTTATTGTGAGAATATGAGCTAACTAATATAATTTACATAGTTATGGTCTTTCCAGTTATATCTTAAATCTTAATTTACTAGTTATTCTTTATATTTAAGGCACAGTGGTCATATATTTTTAGTAGTTCATTTACTTCTAGTATATCAAATACTTATGATTTAAGACTTAGGAATCTGGCAACAACGGTTGTGACACTCTTTTTAAAGAAAAAATCTACACAGGTGATATTTTTGAGGTAACTGGTAACATCTCAATACAGCATCTTAAAAAATCAGGAAAATTTGCTTAAATACCCAGAGGATTGTTAGCTACTATATAGCAACTTTTAAATGTAATATTTTACATTTATGCTAATTTGTCCTTAATAAAATCATCCAACTGGAAAATGTTGACACGGTGCTATAGCTTGCAGTCTACTACATTACCATTCTGTTTACAGAGAATATTGAAAACAAAACATTGAAAGGGCAGCAGAACACAACACTTACCCTTCTCTATATTCACTCTCTGGTTGTAGTATCATTTGCGGAGAAAGACACTGATCTGGCAGGCTTGGGAAGCAATTGGGTTAATCCATTTTGAACACATGATTCACCATACCTGCTTCAGAGTTCAGGTTTAAAATGATTTCCAACAGAAATTGAGAGGCCTCTGTCGAGATCAAAAGGTGCCCCATTTTACCTAAAAGACTCAACAATTGTGAAGTTATTTGCACTTGTGCCTGTTGTTGATATTTCTTTGTAAAAGGAATTACTTAGTCCAGTAGAATCCATAATAGGTGACAGTGGGTTGGTGGGTTGGTACTAGTTGCCAAAAATTCAGAGAAAGCAATGGAAGAGAAACAAAATAGCTACTGGCTCTATGGGATTGGTTTTCTCTGCAAAGAAAAGAAATTCCCAGAATTTTAACTTGCCTGCCTTCTGTCTTATGGAGTACTACTTGGGCAGAGCAGTCCATTAAGCATTATTCATTCTGCACAAACAGTAGATATTGTCAGTGAATCTGAATTCCATGGCTTTGGTAACTGTGGAGGGGGAACATGGACTTTGGGACTATCAGTTCACAGATATCATTGCCAGTTTTCCTTCCAGGTTGTTTCAAAGGATATGCTACTCCCTAACATTTAATCATCTAAACAAACGATTCTTTTAAAAGAGTTATTCAAGGGACAGTGTATATCATCTACTTTAGGAATGGAAGTCCCTTAAAGTTTGAAAAAGCATGCTGTTTATAAATGTTAAGATTCCCTTTTATGTGGAGTGTAATTCCATTATACATGAGCAGAAATTAAATGTTTCTTTGGGCCAAGACCATAAGGTTACAGTTTATTGGTGAACAGAAAATGTGTTAACTTGGTATTGTAGCTTTGCTTGCAAATAGTACAACTTTTATTTTGTCATCTGTCTTTGTCGCTGTTATTAAATAGCAGAATAGCTTAAGAACCTTTGTATTATTTGAACTTTGTATAGTTCCTCTCCTTATATTGCATGACATGTTCCTACTATATGTAATTTACCATGTGGTTGAAAGTCATATATAGATTGTGAATGCTTTGCTTCCCCTTGAGCCTTGTGGTTAGTCATGAATATTTTCCTAATGCTTTCTGCAACTTTTTTTTTTAAAGCAACAAACAGTTCAAATATAAAAGGGCCAAATGGTTTAGAACCCATGGACAGTTACATCATGTTTGTGGCTTCTTTAAATAAATGTGTGAAAAAATGTGTTGGTCTTTTTGATATGTTAAGGGGAGATGTTCACCTGGTGCAAATTTTCATCGCTCCATTAAATTCAATGGACCTACGATAACTTACAATAGCTGAACAGCTCCCCTGAGGAACTGTATACACTTTTAAAAGCTCTCATGTACGCCTAATGATGGGTCTGGTTCAGCTCTCTTTTAAATTAATGGCAAAAACATCACTGACTTCAGTGGATGCAGGATTGGTTCTTTATATAAAACTATGTATATGTATGGAGGTTGATCAATAATGGTAATGTTAAGAATGGTAATATTTTGACTTATTGGACCTTTTGCCCCATCATGAAGCATGCTGTCCTGCATTGTAATTAAATCATATTGTGTTGTAATATTGTTAAAATTAAATCAGGAAGCTGTAGTTAACTAACAGCATCATAGTATGGAAAATTGCTTTGCCAGAACCATAAAACAATTTAGGAAGAGTAAATTTTATTTCTTTGTTTTTAGCCCTTTCTACCTTTTTTTTATTATGGTATATGTGGCTGTAAAAATGTATACAGGTACATGGGGGTATTTATATAAATATGCATATGTCATTGTGTATACATGTATGCATATAGATTATAAGAAAGTCTGTGTAATGTTCTACAGCCTTAAAGTGCGTGTGGCTTGAGATTATTGGCGTGCTTAAAAATTTGAAATAAATAAATTGCTTGTTTTTACAACTTTATAATTTACACTACAATGTGAACTTTATACACCAAAGTATGTTGTTGCAGAAGATGTCATCCAACTCTAAATGTTCAAATTGACAGTTCCAAAAAAAAAAAAACTATACACTAGAGCCCAGAATTTAAATTTTAAAAGCTACTGAAATGCATCCACTAGTTAGAGCAATCTATTAGGATCTATGAATCCCACATGCTTACATTATATTGAACTATTAGATGAACAATGCTCAACCAATATGTATGATTATTCACATTTCAAAATAAACTCACTGAACATCATGTCTGGGGGTTTCCATTTATTTATTACATGACTTACAATATTTTATGATAATATTAAGTCTAGCAATACAACAAACTGCAACCAGTATGACATGGCCAAATATGAAACACAAGTACAACACAGTATGATGTAATAATGGCAGAAAATGGAAGTGATTTGCTTTAGTTATTGTTTTATTTCAAATAATCAGTACTTATTTTTGTAAGTTTCACAAGTCTTGCTGATAAATCACTAGGGTTTTTTTTTGGTTTCCTGAACACATTCATGCAAAAATGCAATATTTGAGAAGAAAATATCCAAGCACTTTTCTTGGAAAAAAGCCATATGGAGCTCTTTGTTAAAATCTTAAACTTACAAGAAGAGGCCTTAGCAGAAATGGTGTTTGTTTCACTTTCACTAGAGAGCTTAAATTCAATACTGTGTATTCAGGGGAAACCACAACTAATTACCTCTACATTTCAACACATCAGACAACGGATATGTATATGAATACAGTACTTTTTCATATTTTACTGCTGAAGGTGATTGAAATATGAATATAATCAAGATGCACAAATACAGATATTAAATGCATACAAATATGGATGTGCACACTGTGTGTATACACACTTTTATATAAAAGCAATATATATATACACACACACACATTGCTTTTATATAAAAGTGTGTATACACACCCACACACACATACATTTACCCACACTCTCATCCTCCCCACCCACCACACACAATGATTTAAAATGGGAGCTATGGTCACTCAACAACTCTAACAAATCATGTACAGAGGGTAAATAGGCAGAGTAGGCCATTCAACAAATATTACTGAAAAAGTATAGCTTTGAATATCCCCTGTTCAGAGTGCAGGGATCTGCTGTTATCACTGTAGCCTGAAATACATTTTGAATGGTCTTAAAACAACCATTTATATATCTGTATCTACATGTAAAGCTTCTCTAACTGTGACATAAGGTTGTATTTTTATTGAACATTCTGGTGAGAATCTCTTTTCTTGCCATTGACAAGCAAAAAAACCCAACATGAGATTATTTACAATCTATGTATTTGCTTGCATAATAATTGTATATTAAAATAAAGTGCAGTAAACATTCATATTTGTTTTCAACAAATGAAGAGGTAAATTCAGCTCCTTGTTTTATTTATTTATTTATTTTTGGATGAAATAGTAAATTTGGGTACCATTTAAAGAATATTAACTGGAAAATGGTTGGACTCATTCTTTGGTTTTTTTTGGAAACTGTCCGGATTGCTAATGGCACATGTTTCAGTAGATCTTACATAGCCATGCTGACCGAGGAATATGAAAACAAAGACATTGAAAGGGCGGGTGGATACAATCTATCTTGCCAAAGAAAACACCAAACACAATTCTACTACCCTTCTCTAGGTGACGTTCTACTACTACTGGACGTGGTTCAGTACAATTTGCCTATAGTGTGAAGAATATAATTGACAACAGTGAATCTACGCAGGGACAATGCAAGTTTACGTTGTAACGTCTCAATTTTGGATATATTCCCACCATTCTAAGTAACTCATGTCAAGCTCACATACACACATATTACTCAATGGCTCTGTCAGTAGTTCAGAGCGTTTATATAACAACAGATCTGATTCTTCCTCAATAAACATGCTATAATTGTCGAGATGAAGCATGCTACTCTTACTACAATAGATCCATATGAACAGGTATTTTACAGCTACCCTCAAATTACTTACCCTTACTAAGCCATGCTATCAACTTTATATGACTGAGATGCCACATATATTGACCATCTATAGTGCAACAAAATACGATGTGTTTGAATAGTTTTACATAATGTGCTAAAAGAAGCAAATAGAAAATACTATAATGTTCCTAGCTTCTACGTAAATCACAATTAATGTTTTATGGGTTCTGGACGAATAGACGTATGGTGTGTCTTGGTACTAGTAGTGCTAATTAGCTAGTTACATGATAGAAAGCTCAAATAGGAGAAGAAAGAAGCATTCCTGAGTAAACTAAATTAAATTAGCTACTGGCTTCTATGGGATTGGTTTACTACAACTGCTAAAAGTTACAAAGACACATTCATCTATGAGATATTAATTTATACAATTTGCACGCTGCACAGCATGCTCATGATGGGGCAAAAAGGTCCAATAAGCTCATACTGTCATATATGGGATTACCATTCTATAGTACTACTTTGTGCACGGCAGATTATCTTAGATCCCAATTCCTACCACAACTCACTATTCATTCTGCACAAACAGTTTTACAGTTAGTTATGTCAGTATAAGAACTCACTAGTACATCCATGCAGTCTTACTGGTGGTAACAGTGCTCGAGGTGACAGTGGTGGTGAATCATGCGACATTATTATGTGAAACATGATCAGTCTGACACCAGAATATTCACTCTGCGCATCAGCGTGTGTGTCGTTTCCTCATGAAGGTTTTTTTATATCGTAGATAGTTACAATATGTCCTCTAGCGTGCGCCCTAGAACTTCACGTTTCTAGCATCATTGCTAAACAAAGTTACTCGATTCTATTTCAGATCCAGATAGTGTAATTCATATGGATCAAGTGTTAGAGTCACTCGTGACATCATTGAGAGAAAATTTGGCACCATACCGCTTAGTAGAGTTTAGGAATAACTCCCGCATGCCTGTATTAACTATAGTACAAGAAAAGAATCCTCACCTCATCTATGTGGTATATGGTCACTACGATTTTATTTCTCTATAACTATGAAAGCCATCGAACGCAAGACAAATTAAGATGTTGTATTATTCTTGTGTGCCTCGACATTCCTCCAACACAAGGATTTGGCCAGTTTATCTGTTTTATATTGTGAACAGAACTCGATTTAAGTTGCTGTTAAAACTATTAGGTATTAGATAGCGTTTGCTCTGCAAATGAAAGACGCGTGTAGGGCAAAATACTTCTGTCTTCTCATCATCAGATGCGCTCTTAATGGGCGCTGATTTATAGTGACAAAAGCTATTCACAGAATATCTATATATGACTTTACAGACACACTTGAGTTTGATTAAATTTGAACTTCTGTATATCGTTACCTCTCGCATTATTACATGTCCATGAGCAATTAGTATATAGCCGATGACTATAGTAGGAACTATGAACAAGTAAGTTTACATTTACCATTAGATGTGTGGTTGAATTATAGAAAAGTTCAACAAATGATGGATTTAGCTTGTTTGAAGGCATATTTCTGACTTACTTTGGCTTTCCACCTTTTAGAAGTCAACTCAGCTGTGGAGTTCAAAGACAGCATGACTGAAGCAACTGAAATTGTAGTCATGAATATTGTCCTTAATGCTTTCTGCATCAACTTTTTTTTTTTGTACATATTTGCAAAGCAAAACGACAATATACATGAATATCAAATACTTAACACACAATGTTTGTTCTGTTTCACCATAAACTGTAAACCTCCCAAATATTGGTCTGTGGGCCCAAAGAAACA
>NC_133769.1:321835531-322002100 GCF_003597395.2 Chelonoidis abingdonii
GATAGATGACAGGCTCTTAAAACAGGAAATTTGCCTTAAAAACCCAGAGGATTGTTAGCTACTATATAGCAACTTTTAAATGAATATTTTACATTTATTGTAATTTGCTTGCAATAAATCAATCCAACTGGAAAATAGTGTGCCGTGCTTATAGCTTGCAGTCTACTACATTACCATTCTGTTACAGAGAATATTGAAAACAAAACATAAGGGCAGCAGAAACACAACACTGTACCCTTCTCTATATTCACTGCTTGTTGTAGTATCCCATTTCGGAGAAGACACTGATCTGCAGCTTGGGAAGCAATTGGTTAATCCATTTTGACACATGATTCACCATACCTGCCTTCAGAGTCAGGTTTTAAAATGATTTCCAACAGAATTGAGGGCCTCTGCGAGCATCAAAAGGTGCCCCATTTTACCCTAAAGACTCAAACAATTGTGAAGTATTTGCACTGTGCCTGTTTGATCTCGTGAAAAAACTAGTCCAGTAGAAATCCATAATAGGTACAGGGTTGTGGGTTATGGTACTAGTTGCCAAAAATTCAGGAAAGCCAATGAGAGAAACAAAATATGCACGGCTCTATGGATTGCTTTCTCTCCAAAGAAAAAGAAATTCCAGAATTTTAATGCCATGCCTCTGTCTTATGGAGTACTACTTGCAGAGCAGTCCATTAAGCATTATTATTCTGCACAACAGTGTAGAATTGTCTAGTGAATCTGAATCCATGGCTTGGTATTGAGGGGAACATGACTTTGGTATCATTCACGATATCATTGCCAGTTTCCTTTCCAGGTTGTGGTCAAGCATATGCTCTCCCAACATTTAATACTTAAACAAACGATTCTTTTAAAAGGAGTATTCAAGGGACAGTGTATATCATCTACTTTAGGAATGGAATCCTTAAAATTTGAAAAAGCATGCTGTTATAAATGTTAGATCCCTTTTATTGGTGTAATCTCCATTATACATGAGCAGAAATAAATGTTTCTTTGCCAAGACCCCCCATTTTAAGGTTACAGTTTATTGGTGAACAGAAAATGTCGTAACTGTATGTAGCTTGCTTGCAAATAGGTACAACTTTTATGTTTGTCATCTGTCTGTGTCGCTGTATTACATAGCAGAAATAGCTAGAACCTGTATTATGTTAAACTTTGTTAGTTCCTTCCTTATATTGCATGACATGTTCCTACTATAAGTACATTTTACCATTGTGCGTTTGAAATCATATATAGATGGTGAATGCTTGCTTCCCCTGAGCCTTGTGTTAGTCATAATATTTCCTAATGCTTTCTGCCAACTTTTTTTTTTAAAGCAACAAACAGTTCAAAATTAAAAGGGCCAAATGTTTCGAACCATGGACATTACATCCATGCTTTGCTGGCCGGGTTCTTTAATAAATGTGTGATAAAAATGTGTGGTCTTTTGAATGTTAAGGGGAGATTTCACCTGTGCAAATTTTCACGCCCTCCATAAATTCAATGGACTACGATAAACTTACATAGCTGACACCCCTGAAGGAACTGTATACAACTTTAAAGCTTCATGTACGACCTAATGATGGGCTGGATCGCTCTCTTTTAATAATGGCAAAAACATCACTGATTCAGTGGATGCCGATTGGTTCTTTATATAAAACTATGTATATATGGAGGTTGATCAATAATGTTAAGTAAGATGGTATATTTTGATTCTTATTGGACCTTTTGCCATCATGAAGCTGCTGCTCCCGCCATTTAATGTCTAAATCATATGGTTGTCCTATTGTATAATTAAATCAGGAGCTGTAGTTAACTCTAACAGCATCATACGTATGGAAATTGCTTTTGCCAGAACCATAAACACAATTTAGGAAGAGTGAATTTTATTTTCTTTTGTTTGTTAGCCCTTCTACCCTTTTTTTATTATGTATATGTGGCTGAAAATGTATACAGGTACATGGGGTATTTTTATAAATATGACATATGTCATTGTGATAACATGTATGCTAGTAGATTAAGAAAGTCTTGTTTATGTTCTACAGCGCTTTACAGTTGCGGTGGCTTAGATATTATTGGGTCTGCTTATAAAATTTGAAATAAATAAATTGCTTGTTTTTACACTTTATAATTTAACACCACCTGTGAACTTATACACCAAAGTATGTTGTTGCAGAAGATGTCATCCAACTCCTAAATGTTCAATATGCAGTTCCAAAAAAAAAATAATCTTTAACTGGTACCCAATTTACTATTTCCTCCAAAATAAATACAATAAATAAAACAAGGAGGCTGAATTTACCTCTTCATTTGGTTGAAAAAATATGGATGTTTACTGCCACATTATTTTAATATACAATTATTATTGCAAGCACTAGCATAGATTAATAATCTCCATGTTGGTTTTTTTTTGCTTGTCAATGGCAAGAAAAGAGATTCTCACCAGACATGTTCAATAAAAATACAACCTATGTCACAGTTAGAGAGAGCTTTACATGATCAGATACTATATATAAATGTGTCGTTTTAAGCATTCAAAATGTATTCAGGCCTCACAGTGATACAGCAGATCCCTGCACTCTGAACGAGGGATATTCAAAGCTATACCTTCAGTAATATTTGTTGAATGGCCTACTCTGCCTATTTACCCTCTGTACATGATTGTGTTAGATTGTTGAGTGACCATAGCTCCCATTTTAAGCATCATGTGTGTGGTGGGTGGGAGATGAGAGTGTGGGGTACATTGTATGTGGTGTGGGTGTGTTATCACACTTTTTATATAAAGCAATGTGTTGTGTGTGTAATATTATTGCTTTTTATATAACGTGGTGTATACACACCGTGTGCACATCCATATTGTATTGGCTTTTAATATTACCTGTTTATCTTTGTGCATTTCTTGATTATATTCTATATTCATCACTTCAGCAGTAAAATATGAAAAAGTACTGTATTCAGCTGTATACTATCCGTATGTCTGATTGTGTTGAAATGTAGAGGTAATTCAGTTGTAGGTTCTCCCTGAATACACGTATTGAATTTAAGCTCTCGGTTGATAAGATGAACAAACACCATTTCTCTCTAGGCCTCGTCTTGTAAGTTTAAATTTTACAAGAGCTACCATAGGCTATTTTCAAGCAAAGTGCTTGGATATTTTCTTCTCAATGATATTTCATTTGCAGATGTGTTCCAGGCAACCAAAAAAACAACCCCTAGTGATTTATCAGCAAGACCTTGTGAAACTTACAAAATAAAGTTACTGATTATTTGTAAATAAAACATAACTCAAGCAATCACTTCCATTTTCTGCCATTATCTACATCATCTGTGTGTTACTTGTGTTCATATTTGGCATGTGCTACTGGTTGACATTTTAGTATTGCTAGACTTAATATTATCATAAAATATGTAGTCATGTAAATAAATAATGGACGAACCCCAGACTGATGTTCAGTGACGTTATTTTGAAAATGTGCAATCCATACATATTGGTGAGCTTGTTCATCTATGTCAATATCTGATTAAGAGCATGTGATTCATAATCCTATAGATTGCTTAACTAGTGGATGCATTTCAGTAGAGGCTTGTTTTAAAATTTAATTCTGGGCTCTATTGTATAGGAGGGAAAAGGTAAAGGGTCCTGTATGGAAGAATTTTGTTTCTAATAGGTCCTTTGGAGACAGTAAATTTACCTGCCTAGAACTACTTATGGGTGAATTTGTGTGTGTGACAGGGGATAGATTTGAAGTATGAAGTGAGAAATTAGTGTGCTGTATCCTAAGCAGTGTACCAGGTTCTGCTGTCAACCGAGCTTTAGCAGCACTCTTCCTAAGTCACCTAATTATTAGAAAAATGTGTCTGCAAAGAATGTTGAACTGTACTTGCTGTATTTTAAAATAAATACCTTGTTTCCCCAGCACACCTTTGCTCTCTTTCGTTTATATTTCCCTAGCTTATTTCTGGGGGAGAACTTAGCAACAGATGACATTCCATCTTCTGCTGGTTACTGCCACTTCAACTCATTTTCAAGAGCTGTTGTTCTACAGGTCTGTGAGACTGATACAAATTCCAGCTCAGTCCATGTCCTGATCATTGGGAAATTGGTCTGCCAGGTTCAAAACCATTTTTCCCTTCAAAAAGTTTGCGTTTTGCATTTTTTGTCCGTAATAAGGAGATGGCTACCAGTAGTAGCCTAATGAAGACAAAAATGAAGCCGTACTGTCGCAATAATTTAAAAGAAGGCACAAAATAACATAGAGTTAGAATTCCTTTCCTAAAATGCTCAGAGGTATTGGGAGAGCTTTTAAAATTCAGCCTGGACAAATAGAAGAGATCAAAAATAAAAAAAACTGACCACAGTGCAACATTTCTAATCTAATGGAAGAAATAGGAAACACAAATCTATGACTTCCTTAGAATTTCTGTTTCTTCTGTTGCATTAAAGATATTATAATGTGTATGTAACTAAAAAAAACCCTTTCACTCTGCTACTGCATAAGTAACTTTTACCTTAAATGCAATATGGATATAGTAAAGTTGTGGGCCAACTTCCCAACAGCATGAATCTGATATATATTTTAAAAGCCACCAGTCTTTCCTCAGGAGATGTCAGAGAATGAGTGAAGGTGGAGACTAAATTACAACTGACCCTTCAAAGCAGTGGTTCACCCAGCTCAGGTTTAAGATTATTGCTTGAACACCAAATAGAAAACTGTTGTAGCTTTCCAGTATTGCACTTGCCCTGTAGGCAAACAGAATATTTAGGCACGCCGATTCTATGGTAATGAGAGCAATACAAGAACCTATATAGAACAGAATACTTTGGTTTGCCATTTTTAGTTCTTTTCACCAGCACGATTTTCCTGCAAACTTTCCCATCTCACCTTCACTCCCTTAAGCCGTCAAGAAAAGAACAAAACAGTTCCCTAAATGAAACATATAGATTATTGCTTGTGTTTGAACTGATGATCTCTTTGCTTGCTGCAGTATGTATATCCTGAAGTGCATATGTGAAAAATGTGTAGCTCCTCAAGCAGGATCTCACTTAAATCATGGAGTATGGAGAATGTAGGACTATGGACAAGACTCATGCTCGCACACATTTCTTCCCTTCTTTCCAGATGAAGACAGCTTATTAATAAATGTAGATCTCGCGTGTCAGTTTAGTGGTGTATCCCAGCTTGAAAAGAGAACAATTGCATCATCTCTCTTTCTGCACTTTGAAGTCCATTGACTTCCAGTCTTCCAGCACAAAGATTATGGATTTGAAGTTTCTCCTTTAAGTAATTTTTACTAGCCCTATACCGTTTACTTGAGATTTTTTTTACTTCTCATCTGTGTGTGCCAAAACAATGTAACTGATTAAACAAAAGAAAATAAACAACATTTTTCACTGGATAGAGAGCTGGCAAAAGAATTTTGTCTAATCCTTGGTTTCTGTCTAGGCTGTAATAAATAAAACTGAGTTTCTTCTTCAAAAATGGTACCAAAAAGTATTATTTTACTTTTTGTTGCCGAATGTTTTGCCCTCTGCATAGCCTTTTAAAAACATTTCCTGCTCTTGAAATATTTCCAGTGTACATTATTCTCCTTTCTTATTGGTTTTACGGCAGTGTAACTTCAGTGGAATTAGCTGAGCAGAATCAAGTTCTTAATTTCATTTCTACACTGTTCTGTTGCCCTTTTTTTGTCACTAAACATGATGACCATTAGACTAGGGAATGGGTTTCCAAGGGAGATGTTGGAGGGTTAAAGTAATTTAATAACCTGAGTAATTTATAACTGAACCAAACACACATGGGTCACAATATTGCATAGACGAAAAGATTGGCATGTTTGCCTAACTGGCCTCTTTAGTTTCTAGGAATCTCTGTTGAATTTACATATATTGCTGTTGTGTTCAAAAACACACAGAAATGTTAGGCTTTCCCCTTACCATGTTTGTGAAATCCTGGTTAATTATTTGGGGACAGTCACTAATATGCGATAATAATTTAAAGAGTTCCCTCACCATGTGCCTTATCACTGTGCCTGGCCTACACTTTGTGTACTCATTTTACTCTGTTTCAGTAACTCCCTTTTAAAAGAACACAACTCCTCATGTGTTCCAAACTCAGCTTTACAGCTGTGTGGATTTCTGTTATTGACATTTCATCCAGATGCTTCCTTCACATTAGCAAAATACAAAAGAATCTATTGTCTAAAGACTTTGTAGACTCCATATGCGCTAATAAAGATTCCGATAAATTGGAAAACGTAATCCAATGTTCCGTTTTCAAGATTCGGGAATCTGATATGCATTAACTTGCTTTTTAGACATACTCGTTATGGGTTTCCTTCCATAACAGCTTCATACCAACAATCCACAAAAATAGTTCCCTCTGTTGCTGTGATGGAAGATGAGTTTTGGATCAAGGTATATGTAGGAAGAAGAGAATCCTCAGATTTATATAATATTTTACCATACTCTTGTCCTTGAATTTGAGGAATGGCAGTTGAGGTATACCCTTTAAATATTTACAAAACAGTTGCTGAATAAATCTCTCAGTAAGACATGGTTGAAACTCTATAGTACTAATCTTCCCATTCACATCAATAAGAAGTGTGGTATGTTGACCATCTGTTTTGTGAACCCGAATAGGATCTGAAATACCTACACCAAAGACCTGATCTTTTTATGCCATTGCTTTTATGTAGGTGTGTCATAAAAGCAGCCAGGTGTCAGCAACCTGTGCAACTGGTCCCTGTTAAATCTCTTGAGGTGATGACATTTCAAGTGCCTCAAGATCTCTTAAAATTAAAACAGCTAATTGCATGAAGGTCTGTAGTTGAAAATATCTTGCTCTTGCAAAGGGTTTTTTCCTCTGCAATAACCCTAATGGGATCTACAGCTTTGAGGGCTACTGTATGTACAACAAACAACTGCATCAGGATTAGCAAACCAACTGGAAGAAACACCAAGCCCCTGAAGGGAATGGGACCCAGAGGTCTTTCAGCTTGGTGAGGAAAATGAGCTACATAAAGCCCAAGTGAACACAGGGTGTCCTTCTAGCTTAAAAAATGATGAATAAATAAATGCCTTTATATAATTCCAGAGAACTGAAATACGCAATAAAAGTCAAGCTGTTTGTGACTCTTTTACATAGTAAGCTCGTCTACATATTAGATGAGACTTTCTGTGTGTGGGGATTGTGAGTATAGACATGTACATACAATTCCTGAACTTTATTAATATTTTTTTAATCTGTTTAATAAAATTGGAGGGCTTTCTTAAATGTGATGTAAAGGGCATTCCTGCATGATTTCTGCGGTCTGGCAGTCTTCAGAACAATTCATTAACACTCCCTTCGTTTTACATTCTAGTTCATACCCACTTGTTTTATGCACACAACTCTCACTGCTGTCACTGGGTGCTTTGTGTGCAGACCTATGATAGAATATATAGCTGTAATGCATCATTTTGGTGCCCAATTTTCAATTATGTGTGTATAATACTGAGTCTTCTTGCTCTCACGTGTTGATCGAAATATAATGTCTATAAGAGAGAAGGAGACTTTAAAAATAGTCTCATATTAAAGCTATTTTCTGCTAAATTTTACAGAAACCAAAATTCTCATCTCTGATTGACTAGAGTTTAGGTTCCTAAATCCATATTTAGGCACCCAAAGATGATCCCTATTTAGCCAAGCAGTCAAGCATATGCTTAACCTCATACACATCAATTGGGACTATTTGTATTTAAAGTTAAAGAATATGTTTAAGTGATTTGGTCTGATTTTCAGAACTGAGCACCTACAAATCCCAGTGGGAGCTCAGCATCTCTGAAAAATCAGGTGTCCTTGTATGAATGAGACTGAATTTACACATACAGGTTGAAAACATTTGTCCACAACGTAATGTCTCAATTTTAATCTCTCTCCCATTTTCACTCCAGGACTAAGAGCAGTAGGTCAGCAGTCTGAAGAGATAATCAAAATGTTAAAGATGATGCTGTGGTGTATAATCAGTAGTGTTAGAGGTACTATCTGCTGTAAAGTTTCATCTCACCATTTAAAATGCAAAAACTGTATGCAGTAACCATTTGGTAATTTGTCAAAATACAAACGCTTTCAATAATCCTGGGCTATAACACTTCGGGGTTTTTAAGGAGCATTTCACGACTGCATATACATCATGTTCTGAACATATTTAAATGATAGTCCTCTTAAGAAAACAGAGTGGAAAGGCAGAATCAATAATAATTTGGGTAGGAGAGTTAGGAGAAGCACCAGAAAAAATAGTGAAAGCTATTCACTATATATTCTTCCCAGTAGAATTGTAAAACAAAATTTTTACTTTTTATCATTCTGTGCTGTACACATGGAATATCTTCTCCTGCCCTGAGAATTCATGGAGTTATGCTGTATGCTTGTTACTTATTATCCCTCTGCACTGTCATTTGCAAATATTTGTGAGGTAAGTTTTCACTGTAATATCTAGCAGAGTTTTTAAATATAGGTAGTTAGCACTTATCCTAAGCCTGCAGCAAGGGCAGTAATGCCTCAGGGAATGGTATAAAGCCAGTCAGTGCACACTTCTGTCATTAAGAGGCAGCAAATGTAGTCCAAAAACTGATGAGTGAAATTTTAATCCTGGTCAGAGTTCAAAGGAAGTGGTCATATGGATGAAAATAATGAGTTTGTGATGATGAAAAGAAAAAAGACATAAAAACTCTTAGGCATGAGATGTGCAAATTTAGAGGATTATTTAAAGAAAACTAGGCAAATATAAATAAACTCTAGTATTCTGGCCAGATTCTAACTCTGGTAATTGCATCCTGTCTAGCTCAGTACTGCACTGAAGTTTCAGCTGGACATAGCATTGTTTTTCATATACTGTCGCAAACAGTTGCTATGTTCTACCATAAAGTGACTTTTTATTTCACTGGTATATGAAATGATTCCTCTAAATAATTTGTTTTTACATTTAAGTTTGTAGCATTTATTCACTGACTACTAACACTTCCACATTTCCAGACCTCCCAAGACTGTTTTCAGTATCTTCCAAATGTAGTAAAGGATATGATTCAGTCCCTAGGAGATTACAATGTAAATTACAAACAGTATAGTCTCACTCTACATGATAGTAACTTGGAGGGAAACTACAAACAGTACAGCACTTTGGAATCTTTCAGCATGCAAAGTGCTTTATAAACACAAGATAGTATTATCACATGATTTTCATAATTAAATAAAGACCGCTTTCTAACTCAGGTTAGCCCATGAAAATACAAAGTCATGCCCGTTTGTGGCTTTAAGTTTAAAGTGCTGCTGTTACATTTGTAGATTTTTTCAGTTTACAACAAGAAGAAAACTTCAGGATGGGAGAATCCTGAAGACACATTCTAAGCTCTAGATTTGCAGATGGTGTCTCTCTGGCTGGGACATCATTTAATCATTAGTAAGAGAGATGCAGCACAGAATAAGAGGTCTCTGGAAAATAAGCATATATGTGGTAATGTTTTGTTTTTTCTCCCTATATGACAAAAATATGCCTGCGTGTTCTAGGACCTTTCTGGGGAGGCTTTTGCCAAATGGGTTTTTGCAGAAAAGAGCAAACCTGGTTCTAACAAAATAGATATCAGTCATAATTGGCATTTTAGTGTTGATATTAACTGGGTTAAATGTCAAGACAACTAACTACTGGAAACTTCCCGCCAACAGAGAATACCCCAATCTGGTGACTTCTCACATTTCAGCCACAAAAATGTGCAGTGGACGTAGAACCTTTCTAAACTTGTCTTTCAGTGGAAGGTGCATAGAAGCTGAACTGCACAAAATGAAGTAGGGAAATCTCCAGTAACAAGGGGGAAAAAAAAGAATTAGATGAGCAGAAAAATCTAACTTTTGATAAACGTCCTATAGCCTCTTTTCAAGGGCTGAATGGATGTTTTCCATGGGAAATACTAAATTCTCCTTTGGGACCTCTGTCCAGTAATGATGGGCGGAGATACAGATGGATTTAACAATCATTTCTGTCTTCATTTGTCTTTCTCCATTTCCAGAGCTCCCAGCACAGTGGTTCCTCTACCTCATTAGCATCCACCAAAGTTTGCAGTTCCATGGATGAAAATGATGGACCTGGAGAAGGTAAAAGAGACTGTTTTGATGGTCGAAAGTTGTTGACATTTCAGAACAATGATAGCTCAGCAGCTATGTGAGAAACGAGTTGTTATTCATACTGAAGAGGGTGAAGAGTTGCAGGGATGACTGACTTTACCTTTAGAGGGTTACTAGGTTTACTGAACTGGTTGAATCATGGATTCTATGCTAGTATGATGTTTGCCCTGCATCCAGAATAGCATTATTCAAGCATTTCAGTTCCACTGTCTTCTATGGTACTGATCCCACAGATTCCAGAACAGCTCCCAGAAGCAGTGGATTATGGAAGGTTTTGAAAGGCCACAGGTACGATATGGGACAATAATAGCAGAACTAGTTGAAAAATTTCCTCATTGGTGCTAAATGGCTTCAAATAGAAATAGTTTAGACCAACCCAGTTCTGGAATGTGAAAGCTTTGTCTACTCCACCCAGATTTTAAAATGCTTGTGAACTATTTGCAGCACTTGTGTGTGAAGAAAGTCAAAGTGAGTAATCCTGATGGTCTCTTCTGGGCCTAAAATCTATGAAATACTGGCCCTTTTGAAGTCAGTGGGAGTTTTGCCATTGACTTCAATAAGATAAGGATTTCACCCAAAGTGTCACAGAAGCATTGGGGATTAAACTGGCTGTATTGTAGAGAAGGCCCAGCTGCCACTTTAATGGTCCATCTGTTTAAAAAAAAATCTGGTTTTATAAAATTTTTAGATGGTGGGATGAGGATGATTATTATTACTAATTGTTATCTGACATACTCATTTTACTTACAAGCACTCCCACTTGAGTACTTTACAGGCTGTGTTTTTCATTGTTTTATTGTGATGTATATCTTCAGAAAAAAATTAAAAAGAGCACCTCTAAAAGCTGAAAAATGAAAGGAACACAAAGTGATAAAATGGTGTAGAGTTAGCGGGAAAGGTAATAAATGCAAGGGCAACTAAAATAGAGTAACTTGTAGAATAGTTCTTATTTTAAGGTTTTTTTTAAAGGATGAGGTGATGGAATGAGAGAGATTAATTTTGACAAAAGTTCCAAACTCTTGGGACTAGCACAGCAAAGGTCTAGTTACCTACCCATTTGAGAGGAGATGGTCGGAACCTTTAATCTGCAGTTGCCCATATGAAACTGAACTCCCCTGACACGTGAAAATTCTGCAAGGCCATCATTCCTGCTGGGGATGTCACATATTTCCTTCCTTTCATTTCATATATAACAGCAATATGTTTAACATTTCACAGCCTATAAGGAGACCAGTTCCATGTTTCAAAGAGTTTAGAATCTAGCATAGACAAAACAGTTCAGACACAGATCGGTATGTTGTATGCTGACATGAGTTCAAGTTGGCATAAGATGAGGTTTTTGATATGATGTAAATTAATTTGACGTTTGATTAGAAAATTAAAGCAACCATTAGAGGACAATTGTATTTAAAATAATAACTCATGTTTGATATCCCTTTAATCTATAAAATTACTTTGGACAGACAGTATCTCAAATACTCTGTCCAGCCTTTCTGTGATAAAAAGCATAGAATATGGGCAGGATCTTTACCAAAATGACTATAGTATGCCTGAAATAAATTAATCTGAATAGCGCCGTACACTGGAGTGTTCCATGCATACGTAATTACATTTTTAGGAAGCATAAGGAATCACACTGGGCTTTAGCAGAAAAATGACAACCCCAGTGAGATGAATATCCTCGCTGCATGCCAATGATTAAGATATGTAACTCAGGGTAGCCTGGACTCTGATGCTTATCATTCAAACGCACACACATGCACACACACACACATGCCGGTGCCATTTGTAATTTAAGGCAAAAAACACAAAAGTCACAACATTTCAATCTTAACACCGCATTGGAAAACATGGGTTTTTTTTTTGCCATATAGTCTCTCACACTTCATATTCTGTTGTCTGAAATGTAATTATATTTACGGCCTTAAAGAGTGTAAATTTAAGAGTCACTGTTTTAAAAGGCTTTTTAGATATTAATATATACCCAGTATATTTATGTGGTCCAAAGGTGATTTGGTTTAGATTGAAGTGCATAATCCTAGCTTTTGGAAGCATTAGTAGGCATCCGTAAACTGCTATTTCAAATGTATTTCAAGAATAAAGGTGCATTAATAGGCACTAAAGTAACAGAAACTACAAACCTTTTCAGTGTGTAGACACCGAGTGTAACACAATTTTACCTAACATCTGGTGCCCAGGTTGCATGTGAAGGTGATATAATTGAGAACATTTGTTTAAAAACTAAATATTTAATATTTTGAGGGGAAAATAGCACTTAACACATGAGGAATTTTATGGATGTCTCATTTTACAGGATGTAATAAAATAAGGGCTTGAGTGTTAGATTTTTGGTACATATATTTAATCATACTATGTCAAGCAGTTCTAACCCTTATCAAAGGGCTCAACTACGCTTGTGCAGACCACAAAGGCCCTTTCATATTTAAAAAATACAATTTCAGTTTTACACTGTGAATATGTTGCAGTAGGGACTGTAAGTTGTGTAAACCTTGAATGTCTGAGTCTACAGCTCATAGGTTTTATTTTTCACCATTTGATCTGTGTGAAACCTATTGAGTATATACAATGTCAGCAGCATGGTTTTGCTATACACTAAATGAGATACTGATTCTGAATGGTTTCCATTGGACCTAAAGCGCATGTTATGTGCAACATCTGCATTTCCTTCTCTACCAATAAAAATGCACTAATGATTTTTTCAGAAGTGTTGGAAGAAGGCTTCCAGGTTCCAGCATCAATAGCAGAAAGATATAAAGTTGGAAGGACTATAGGAGATGGAAATTTTGCTATTGTAAAGGAGTGTATAGAAAGGTGAGAAGGATTATTTGCTTATTACTGTAAAAGCAATCATTAACATAATACTTTTCCTAGATCATATCTTTATTTGCAGACTGTGTGACTTGTGGAATAAGGTAATATATCAGTGCCAGATGTAAAAAATGGAAAAACTTGTTTAATAACCTGTGCTGTGAAAAAAGAAGCAGTTCCAAGGGACAATTTATAACTTTCGTGTTTGGAGTTTTTTTTAATACAATCCCCCCCCCCCCCCCCCATATGCTCAGCACAGTTCTACCAGATCTCTCAGTTCCTAGTGTTCTAAAATAAGATATCGGACACTATTTTCTTGCCATTTACTCTTCCAGCTTTCCTTTTTGACTGGTTAGAACAGACCTGATAAGGATTCAAAGCTCTAGCATATGTGTTCATCTTTTTTCTGAGAGCATTCTGTGCAAATACAGGAAAAATTGGAATGTAAAATTTGTGTGTGTGGCACTGTAAGGCACTCAAAACTAACTGTAGATCTCACTATGCCATGAAGTAGTGCTGACTGTCAGCATCACTTCCAGGTTATTCTTAATAAAACATGTGTCTCTGTGCTCTTCCTACTTGCTTTTTACTACAATGTGGTGTCAGAGGCGGCTGGACCCAACTCCAGAGGACAAAGGGAAAGGAATAAAGGATGAGAGACTGACTGCAACTCGTGTGCAACAAGAGGGGGGGGGTTGAGTTCCTCACTCCTAAACCCTGAAGTAGGCTCTGCTGCCACAGCCCCACTAAGAGGTGTGAGAGAGAGAGGCATTGCTGAGAACCAAGAGAGTGTGGTGTAAAAAAACAGAGGGAGGAGGAGATTTCCACAACAGAAATTATTATGAAGCTTCTGATTTTTGATGATGGCAATGCAGAGAATGGCAAAAAAAAAAAAAAGCCAAAGAAAGAGATATCCACAATAAACAACAGAGCTGCCAGTATCTGATCATGGGAGTTCTGGGAATGAGGTTCCACATCCAGTGCCACTATATCCTAATGAGGAGCAATTTACAGAAGATTCCGCAGTGGTTTCAGAAGCAAATTTAACATTTCGGCAAGTAAGAATTTTGAAGCCAGCCACAAAGACTAGATCAAGAATAGGCTGGATGCAAACTAGAGTCTCCCTGGAAAGAAATTTATCCCAGCCTGGGATTCAGATTGAATTGTCTCCGTATACCATACTAACAGCTATTGTGGAAGTCTGAAAGAATAAGCTTTCTCTGTACAGACTCAGGGTTCACATGGTACATGGCCAAGATTATTATGACACCTTTACAGACCTTTGAGAGAGGTTATGATGTTGGTGCAAAAGATCTTTCAGATCAAACTCCAGAGTTGAAAGTGGCCCTTCATAGGAACCCTGAGCTAGAAAATGCAGAAACCCAAGGAAAAGGAGAAAAGCTAAATTAAAGAGGGCACAAAGAAAAGGGGAGGAGAAAAAAGCCTAAGGCTAGAGTGCGAAAGAAGAAAAGGGCAAATCTAAAATGAAAGAAATAGTAGATCAGAGAAACTTGTGGATTGTGCAGCAGAATAATACTGTGAGATTCAGAGAGTCTTCCCTGCCTGCAGTTAAAAATGTATACTCAAGCAATTTTGGGCTTTTCGGGTGTTTCTGAAGTTGAGAGGAAATGTATTGCAAAGAAATGACAGAACTAACTGTTGGTCTCACTACACACAGAAATAGCGCTACCACTTCCCAGTTATCATTAGTAATATGTGGCACTGTCTGTATGGAATACTCTGTAAGTGACTATCTAGGGAATATGTGATTTTGTGGTCTGGTTATGCAGATCATCCCAAAAGAGTGCACACCTTCCTGCATATGTTGTTTGTGTTAAAGAGAAACTATTTAAGGAACGTGTTTGAGAGTTAAACCATGAATGTAGTTAAATTACAAATGTCCTTATATCCCTCCACCTGTAAAGCTGGCTTGGTTACCATGAGCGTGAGTTCAGAGAAACAGAAACATTGAACTAATAAATGTAAAACACCTCCACAAAGACCTAAAATAGCATTTCCAGGCATAAAAAAAGCATAGCTATAAAGTTATCTCAGGCCCTGCAGGGCCAGGAGTGAATGCTGGGCAACTTTAGGGAGGTGAGGAAATTTCCTCATCCCACTGGCATAAAATTCCTGTGTCTAGAACAGACTTGGACCTCAAAGTTATGACTTTTTGATCTATTAAAAAAACCTGTCCCTATACTAAGACATAATCTTACCCTTCCTGGGCCTTGGCTACGGGAGTAAATCCCAGCTTGAGGCTCATGGGAACCATGTAGCATAAAGAAAGAAGAAAGCTATTCTGACAGCTGATGGTCTACCAATGTGTCTAGAGATGGTAACCAATTCCTCTGTCTGCAGTATTTATTACATGTCTCTAATTTATTGCATGCATATCTCCTCCACATACATGTGGGTGCACAGGTAGGGGCGCGCACGCGTGTGTGTGTCCATAAAAAAATCATGACCATGATCCTGCATTCCTTGCACACCCAAATGCCCATTGGATTTTGTGAAAGCTTAGTTTGTGGAAGGAATGCAGCCCCTTATTTGGTCTAGGAAAATTTGATTAACAAAAGGTCTAACAATATAGTCTGTGACTAGTACATAGTTGTAAACTTTTATATTGCAGTAATTTGAATTTTCTGCTTTGCACTGTAACTTTTTATTCATTTAAGCGGTAGGTATATCGTCACTTACCATCTGATTGTCTCTTTCTGGTCTGGTCTGAATGTTTATTTAATAAGTCTGTAAGACACAGAGCAAATCAGTGTTGCCAATAGTCTGTGGTTACACATCTTTTTAGAGGAAAGAATAAATAGGATATTAATTTACATGATGCTAACTTTTATTTTCTTTTTAAAAATATATGATCCCCCAAATCAAAGAGTAGCCAGAGTTGTAGTCTGCTTGTTACATATTTGTTGTATCAGGCATGCAATTTGTCTGGCAGACACATTCATTTCTAACATACGAGATTTGGGAAATATCTTAATTTCCATGCTAGTTAATATTTCCAGTGTTTTGGAGCACATATCATCTTACACAGAGAACAAAAGCCATTAATATTCTTTTTTGTGGCAGAAAGGAAGCTTTCCTGGAACAACTAAAGAGTCTGGTTCACTAGCTTTCAAGAGGAATATATTTTGCCAAGTTTTAGCCGCATGCACCTGAGTTTATGATGCCTGAGTTTATGATGATCCCTCCCATAAAAGATAGACATTGACACTGTAACTATCTGTCCCTTCTCAGGTTTGGATGTGTCTACTCAGAATAAATGCATCCACATGAAGGCCACCTCAGGGTGAAGAATGGCCAATTTCTCAGAGCTGTAGCTTGAAGCCCTCTAGTGGGGAAAGCATAGATGTCAGGGTGCTTTGTTGCCTTTTTAAATTTAGGCTTTAACAGCAATGCTGTAGTTTTGAAGAGATGATCATTCAGAATAGCTTCTTTGGCAACTCTTAATTTGTATCCTAATTTATATCGTTCTCTGGGGCCCTGCTGGCTTTAGAATCTGAATATGATAACATATTTGTCACATTTTTCTTTTTTATAAACAAAATTTACAAAATTTGGAAGTTGGGGTATAATTTGCTGAATGTGAACTCCCAGTGCGATGCTGTGGCCAAAAAAGCTAATTCGATCCTGGAATGCATAAATGTGAATCCTGAGTAGGAGTAGAGAGGCTCCTTTACCTCTCAGGTATGTGTTCTTGGTACAATAATTCATTTGGTCTATCGCTATCATCATCACAAAGAAATGTTAACATTTGTATCCCCACAGCCATTATTGTTCCAGATTTTGTCCTGTTAAAATCACTGACCTTAAACTCAGCAGGACTACCATGTACTTATCACATCCTTAACAAAAATATTCAGATGATATCCTTTTTCATCTCAGCAGTTATGGGTACTGTGCTTGAATGGCAAATGCAAAATCCATTGGGAAATTTTCATTGCAATTAAATGTTAATTTTTTCTTTCATCTTTTCTCAGGTCAACTGGTCGAGAATATGCTCTGAAAATCATAAAAAAAAGTAAATGTAGAGGAAAAGTAAGTATGAGAGCTCAGATAAGGACTATAAGTGTTTCCAACAAAACATTTTTCTGTGAGATGACATCTTGTTTTGGCAGCTAAGATCAGTTTGGGAAGTTCTTGGTGTTCGAATTCTTCCAGGCCAATGGCAGAATTTTTGCAGTTGAGGGCATTTGCCTTTGGAATTTTCTGCCCTTGACAGGCCATCAGAGCACAAGTCTAGCAGTCTGCAGAATACAATGCAAGATGCATTTACTTCAGCATTTGGCTAAATGTGTGTGTGTTTGCTTTTAACTACTGTCATTAAAACATGTAGCTGCTAGAGTGCTAAATGCTTTAAAAACAGTAAAATAGAAGTAATAAATATATATATAGTAAATATTATACTAACTGAATTGCTGCTGGTTTTTATAATTCTTTATCTAATGCTTTCTAGGAATATAGAACCATATTTATAACTGCTCAAAATACTTTTTGTATTAGAAAATTTTCTAAGACACTTCAGTGATTGACTGACTTTTCTCTTCCCATATTTCATTTTCTGTGTTCTCTTCTCTGACCTTGACTCAATCACCACAATGATGCTGTTGCCAGACATTTTCTACCCACATTCTACATCTACATTTCTAGAACAATGTTTGTGATTTTCATGGATTCTTTGGAAGATTTGAAAGTTCCAAGAGCCTCTGAACTTTCGCTCATGGGTGGATGGAAAGGGTAGAGTTTTTCCACCAATCTGTATTCATTTAAGATTTTTGTTCTGTGGCAGGAGCACATGATCCAGAATGAGGTATCTATTTTAAGAAGGGTCAAACATCCCAATATTGTTCTTCTGATTGAGGAGATGGACATGCCAACTGAGTTGTACCTTGTCATGGAGCTTGTAAAGGTGCGTATTTTGGAGGAGATCACCCACATACGTGAACCTGATTCAAGATTGTATCAGCATCTTCAGGCATTTTACTCAAGCAACTTTAACCATAGTACATGATAAAACTCACTAAAATGCCTGTTGCTTTTATCTTAAAGACTTACAATAACATATGACAATAGATGGGTGTTCTATATACTTGCTGTTTGGGGACTCTCAAGCATGTTCATATTGTGGACCACATCCTGATAGTGTGTGTTTTGTGGACACCTCGCCTTCCATTTGTGATCACTTTGCCCACGTCTCCTCACATATAGCATCACATAACGTTCCTGTGGTAACTGCAGCACTGTCTTACATGACAAACTGATATAAGAAAACAACTGAATTTTTAGCTCATTTTAAGACAATTTAGCTGCTAGCTCTGCTCATTTCCAGCTCTATGTGACTTGATAGTTTTTTGTAGACCACGCCAGCAAATGCTCAGTGGACAGTATTTTTGGGGCCCATTATCTTGTTCACATGTTTCAAAAATAATTTGGCCCCAGATTACACCAACAGGCAAAACAAAAACACCCAATCAGAGCATTTGTTTAAACATCATTATACTGTATTTTGATGAAACAAAGTAATGTGGCCTTACATTTAAAATACATTACCTGTGTCATCTGTGTCCATTGAGTTTAGTGTCCCTTCATTAAATCTTCTCTTTTAGTTTAATTGAAATTGAGACTGAAAAAACCCATTGCTGTTTAAAGTGTGGTTCTATCCTGAAAAGTAACTTGGTGAAAACAGCATTGTGTAGTTGGATCTGAATTTATTGCCTTGTAGTGACTTCCCAATTGAATGTGTTCACTTTACAAGAGCAGATTTTCTTCCCCTAATTGCCAGAACTGCACACTCAGCCTGGATTATACAAGTCAAGCCAGGTTCTTTCTGGCCCATGTATCTTTCACACTAAGGGGTCTGCAATCAGAATTTAGTAACAATTCTGTTAATGATACACATGTCAGAATACAGCCCAGCTCGCTGTGAGTGAAAGAGAATTAAAATGTATTTGTCAGTAAAATCAGAGAATTCTGAAGAAATGCAGGGCACAGAGGTCTTGAGTAAGAAAATGTTATTTTCCACAGTGATTTTACAGAATATACCTGCACTTCAAGTTCACTTATAAAAACAATGGTTCTCCAATTATTTAATTCTGCAGAATACTTTGTAAGAGAGACCAACTCTCATTAACCACTTCCATTCTCAATATCTCATTCCTGCCATCATTCCAGCAATATTCTTTGTTTTGGTGGCCTTGCAGACCATGATTTGAAGTCCACTGATTGAAAATTGGGTCCTAACCATTTAAAACATAGATGTTTAATTTGTGCCAGCAGTACTTGTACACACACCTGTTGAATGTAAAACCTTCACCCTGGTGTGCAAAACTGGCCTTTAAGCTCTTAAAAGTTCTACCCTATGGAAACAATACCACTGCCTTCCACACCAGAACTAGAAGACCATGCTCTCCTCTCATCTTCATGCGTTAAGTAGGGCCCTGCTTCTCCTGCTTGCAAAGACTGGCTTATGCATTATACCACAAACGTGTAACAGATGGGAAGTTGAATTGCCTCTCAATGATTCATCCACAAACAGAAACATGACCCTTCAACCACTGCCCAAGTTGTGCCCATCCACTCACCTAATTTCTGGAAGCATAGTAAACCCTGTCACCTCTTAGTTCCCCTCCTCTGCCATCTTTCTGGTTTTATAGCCATTCTTTGGTCCCCCATCAGGTGACTGGGCTTCTGGGGTCCAATGAGAGAGACCTAGGCAGCTGTATAGTAAAACAATCAGAGAGGTACTATCTGATAGGTCTGCTCGAATTCCAAACTCTGGGCCATTTTAGGTCCAAGTGACTACTCACCTCCACTCAGTTTCCCATGACAGACCTTCCATCTTACCCCTCCCCTCCAGAAGGTCGTCTAGCCAGTGTGAGTTGTGCCTTGACTGCAGTGTCCAGGACCTTAGGGGTAAGCAATCACTTAAAAAACAGGCAGGTTTTGCAGGAGCAACTTACTTAGCCACCCAGGTTTGAAAATTTGACATGCAATAGGGTTTTTGTTTGGGTTTAAGTTATAATCCAGTTCTCATTCAGCTAAACAAGAGAAGAGGACACTGCCAGCACTCACAAAAGGGAATGTCTCAAAATAGGATTATAAAGAGAAAAGCTATTCTAATGACTTAATGGGAAAATCAGTCTTCTACTACTTCTCCTGCTCTCTTCCTCTTCAACATACCCACACATGCTTGCATGTTCTTTCTCTCTCTTTTTTACTTAAGAATTTCTGCAGATACCATGAAGTTTAATCTGATGGTTTGTTTTTTCTTGGTTATGATAATATTCATGCTTTTAGGAGATTTTTCATAGACATAAATTAATCTGAATTTCCATGAGCACATGAAATTAATGGGTTCTTTACCTTTATATGATGAGGGGGAATAAAGGGAGACCGGACCCAATCAGATGTTAGTATTCTTTGAATATCTATTCTACTTGTTAATATTTAATTGAAAAAACTTGTTATACTGTGCTCTGTAGGCACCAAGGAAGGTATTTCTGGAAAGATATTAATTGTTAATTCAACAATTGCTGACTGTTTCTCTTGCACAGCATGTGCTGTTGGAATTGATTAACCATCTGTTACTGACTGACTTTTGAAAACCTGAGTTTAAATCAAATTCA
The DNA here is from genome assembly GCF_003597395.2 of Chelonoidis abingdonii. Lineage (NCBI taxonomy): Eukaryota > Metazoa > Chordata > Testudines > Testudinidae > Chelonoidis > Chelonoidis abingdonii. The sequence continues at coordinate 321,856,137 of NC_133769.1, forward strand.
CACACAAGAAAGAAATTCAAGAAGAAAAGGCTTGTTGTAGAGCACAGTTGCAGTTAATATCACCCTGCATTAATTGACAGTAACATGTTTGACAAAAGTGGCTGTTGTAAATACTGCTTTCATTTCATTTCATGGTAGGCATATTGTTCCCTGCTTTTTTAAAGCGCTCTAAGTGTAAGAAAAAGCACTTCATAAATATAAATATAAACATATTGCAAGCAGTGCTTGTAAAATGACTGCAGGACCTGGTCGCTGGCACTTTGCCTTTCTACACAACAAAACAAAATTACTGTACTTACAAACTTACTGCCTTATGTGCAGATGATCAAAACTACATTCTGATGTTGCTAGTCTGACTTAATTCCAGAAAAATCAGAGAATCAAGAGTTGGGTTGAAATCGCATCCTTACGTGTCCCCCCCACACACACCCAATGTGCCTAAGTAATGGATAGGTTGGCCTGATGAATGAATAAGCTAGGCAGAGCTTGGCAAGTTATAAAATGCTAGTGCTTCAGAGACAACTTAGAAAAAATATTTGTCAACCATATTAATGCTTTAAGTGCCTTCCAGCATCTCTTTCTCCTCTAGAAACACTTATCAATATAATAAAACTCAGTGTAGTCTAATTATACACTTTTTTTTAACTGGAGGACAAGGTAGACTGCCTGACTGCCAACAAAATTATTCTGCTTTATTAGCTGTCTCTCTATTAATGTACTGTGTTTGCTTCCTTTTTCTTTTCCTTTCTTGAGTTTAGGCTTCCTTCTATTCTTTTCTTTCTTTTTCTTCTCTTTAACTTTAGGTTTGGTATTTCCTTTTTTCTTTTTGGCTTTAGATTCATCTTTCTTTTCTTCCCTTTACATCTGAGGCTTTACCTTTTTTCGCCTCTTTGGGCCAGATCCTTGACTGATGTAACTGATGTTACATCTGAGCTTTAAGAACATAGGAATATAAAGACATAGGGATTGCCATGCTGGATCAGACCAGAGGTTCATCTCATCCATCTCATGTCTGACCATTGCTAGCTCCAGATGCTTCACAAAAAGGTATAAGAACCCCACAATAAGTAGATGTGAGATAATTTTCCCTCTACACTAAGTCTCATTCTGATCTCTAATAGTTAGAGATTTGCCTAAGTCGTGACACCTGAGGTTTAATATCTCTTCTAAAATGTTTACGAGACCAGTCCTTTCCCTTAATCTTCTCTTTTGATCTTAATCTTGTCCCCTTTCTCCTCCATCTTCTGCTTTATTCTGTTTGAATTTTTTCCCCTGGTTTTCCAAGTTCTCTAGTTCACGATTCCTCTGAGTGGTTGATTCAAAGAGTCATGATCAGTGTCATCAGATAGTGTAGAAGAAGGTCTGTATAGTCCAGTTTTGTCAATGACTGTCTTCATACATTCTAGTGAGGTGGACTTTTAAAACCCACAGTGGGAATAAATCTGTGCTGGACAACTTTAATTTGCATTGAAACTTTGTTTTCATTTACCACAAGTCCTCTTATCTTTGCAGCTTGCAGATTTCTTAATTGTGCTACTGAATCCTCTGTTGAGCCAATATAATTTTCAGCAAGATGCTTTTTACTAGACTGGTGGCAAAGATGCTGAAACTTTGTCTTCATCTTGCCCACAATCAGACACTAGCTGTACAGCCATGTTCATTGTCAGTCTCACCTCTTTCTCTTGTTCTTTTCTTTTCTTTTGTGCAACATCTACCCCTACTTTGGAGGTCTTCACAGGCTGGACAGTGTACCCTTCTTAGATTTTTTGCAGCCTTCACTTTCGTATGTCAGGTTCATTTTCAAGAAATGAGGGGACATCCTATACCCATCTGTCTCCAAGCTCTTTTTTCAGAATTGCTCAAGTTTTCTGCTTTTGTTTCTTTGTGAGCTTTTTGTTGAACCTCATTTTATTACAGTTTGCATCCTTCTGTTTCCCTTTCTTGCTCTGTGGTAGTTACTCAGATTTCCTAATAAAATATGTGTCACATAGATTTTTCAATGTTCATATACCATTCTTTTTATCTTGACCTAAGTCCAATATGTCCTATGCCTCTTCCCCCATATTGTATATAAAAGAGATGTACTTGGTATGTATTGGCATAATTGACAAGTCCTGATGCAACATGAAACTGCTCAACACAGTTTATGCATTTTGGCTACACTGATTATAATCAGTGAAATCAATGCTTTCTGTAGGAATTATACTAGTGTCAAAACACAATAGTACAAGAATGTTGAGTTGGATTACAACAACCTTCAGATTGGCTAAACAATCATGAGGGATTTTATTTTTTTATTTTCAAATATTTTGTTTCTCTTTATTTTTCTTCTACTTTTTGAGTCTCTAGCAGACATGTTTTCTAGATTTTCTGTGTAGCCACAAAGGCCAGAAACTGACTTCTTTATTTTTTTATTTTCCCCATGAAAACTGAGATTTGCATGATTCAGGCCCTGGTGCTTAAGGAAAAAATACCTAATAAAATGAAACGTAGGATAAAATCATGAGAGTTGGCAATGCTGGCATTATGGGAAATATTTTCTCCATTGCCTTGGGAAATAACTTCTGTTCCTTTAAGAACAATCTGCTTTTATTAATTTTTTTCTTCTTTCTGTTGTTGCTGTCCCTGCTAGACAGCTTGATTTTTCTCACTGTTTTTATGGACTCTGTCCTCACCTTTTCTGTTTCTCTGGGATCTAGGCTTCCTTAATGGAGCTGCTCTGCTTTTGGCCTGTGGTCCAGTTCTTCTGCAAAGCAACCTTTTATTTTTCTCACCCTACCTGACACTCTTCATTGAACTGGGGTTTCTCTTGCCCTCTTGGCCATTCTCAATCACTTCAATATTTTTTCTCTCTTTTAGCTCACTGCTGGTAATACAGTCTGATTTAGTGGCTGCCCGAGAGCTTGAGAATGGAGAAAATAAACCCTCTCCTCACTTCAGAGGAGTTTCACTTACTTTCTCTTCCTTTCTTCATTCCTTTCCTTTTGTTTTCCCCTCCCTGGAGGTGGCATCCAGCCAGCTCTGGTACCATGTAATATTATGGTGTAGGAAGGAACACAGAGAGAGGCATAGGCGATTGCAACAGAGTTAAATACTTTTAGTGATAACTGGGAAGTGACATAGATTGTCTCCAGTGAAGTAAGACAATAATGTTAACTCATCAGATGCCTTTGAGCATAATAGTGTATCATATCTTCTGCTGGGGGACCCCAGTATTAACATCAGGAAGTAGAAAACCTAGAATACTTGACACGTTCTAAAAGGGAGTGAGGTCTCTCAAGTTAATGTTTTCAAAGATTTCTGAGAGGTGGAAACAATCCCTTTAATGCATTGTATATAAGCTGGGTAGATAAATGCATTATGGGAAATAATTTCATCTTTAATTCTAAATATCCATATCATTTTAGATTTAACTGAGATTGTGGATATGGTTTTGAATGTAGGCTATTTGTAATTATAATAAATGGCAGCAAGGATTGGTACCCAGCACAGTGACAGCTGAATATGCTGGTATGCAGCAGGTTTGCAATGTAGGTGCTAAGGAAACAGGTTGGCAGTGCTGGAAATGTCACAGAAGCAGCATGCTTGGCTACAGGAGAGGAATGGGTTGCTTAATATTTTCCTCAATCCACAACTTTCAGCTCCGTTAGCTGACACACTGAGCAGTGTTGACCAGCTCTGAATGGGAGGCATGCCCAGCCTTCTGTACCTGGGAGGAATGATACCACAACACAAGCCCTTTGTAGATAGGAAGGACCTCTGTGGGGCCCTCACAAAGTGGCACACTGCTGCTATTCATTTTCCAGAAAGATTATTAAGCAGTGCTGTCTGTGTACAACGGGAAGTTGTTAATGTGCCATGATTATTCTGTTCCAGGGAGGAGACCTTTTTGATGCCATTACCTCCACTAACAAATACACAGAGCGAGATGCCAGTGGGATGCTGTACAATCTGGCCAGTGCCATCAAATACCTCCATAGCTTGAACATTGTTCACAGGGATATCAAACCAGAGAATCTACTGGTAAGTGAAAGCTCTACTTCCTGTATTGTTACTACTAACTTGGGAGTGCATGAAAGTACCTGTGCTCTCAATGAAATAGTCTGTCATTAGCCTTTTAACTTACTTTCTCTCACATACTAATCTTTTCACATCAAAAGGTCTTTAAAACCAAACAGCAGTCACAAAAAGTATAGATGTGTCAGGCTCCTAGAAGTTAAACAGTCTATGTCTTTAGCTAGTCTTTGTCGTAGGACACTAGTGCAGGATTATTCCATACAGTGAATTTTTAAGTGTGTTTTCAGTCTAACTACAAATATTTCATGCAATAGGGCTATTGGCACTTCCCTTGGAATAAATACTTTGCACCTTTACATAGTACCAAGCTACCCAACCCCCCTACACAGGAGATTAGTAGCAGTATTTCAATTTACAGACATACAAACTGAGATGACATGATCTGCCCCAAAGCATGTAGTGTTTCAATGGCAGATCCAGGAATAGAACCCTGAAGTCCGTCTCTGACTGCTCTAACCATGAAACAGTCTAATAGATCTTTCTGTTAGAACGCCTTCCTTGTTAGGCAGTCTAAACCTTCCGTTTTCTAATTTAATGTCATTTATTTTCTTCTGAGGGCCCAGTCCAACTCCCATTGAAGTCACAGAAAAAACACCTTAAAAAAATCCTCTGTCTCCTTGGGGTCTACATATTTCTTGACAGTTATTGCGTCCACTGTCATCTTTAATTCAGTCTTTTCCAGCAAATTAATCTCTCCAGTCCCTTAATCATTTTTGTGTTTGCTCTCTGAATTTATTCTAACTTGCTGAGAATGTTCAGTATCAAGGCCCTCATAGCTGTCCGTGTGTTTTAAAGCAATAACATAATTTAGATGGTAAAGAACATAAGTTCTTAGCTGTGCACTGTCTGCCATCATCTTCTGTGTTCAATGTTGTTTGGCAATGGAAAGTTGTTATGGGAAGGTTGGTTCAGGTAAATCTTAGCACCCTTGCAGAGAATTGGGTTTGTACAGTTCAGAACTCCACAGTGACAGCTGTCTGTATTCTTGGCTTAGTTTTTCAGAAAATGCTAACACCATGTGGGCCAGGGCTCTCATTAGACGTGAACATATACACCCCTATAGCAGTTTTAATGCTAGTGTTCATAGATTGCTACATGCATAAGTTATAGCAATCACATGGTAGGATTCATTAATACTGTGACTTGGAATGTGCGGGAAGATTTCTTGGAAAAAGACCTACCATGCTTTTATATTCAAACTTCTTAAATTCCTAAAGTTTGACAGCAGTAGCCTGAAGCATTTTTAATGTCTTTCTGCCTCCACCCTCATTATTCCCTTGTTGGTAATACCCACTGGCCTATCGTGAGTAATCGTTGTTCTTCACTTCATTCAAATTGTTCGAGTGTATTTTCCAGTCCAGAGAACACAAAGGTCATATGCTGCTGTTGATACTAAACAATGGCTAGAAGGCACTAAACTTTTCACGAAGACCATAACTTTCAAAACAAGCACTTGCATATTAAAACTACTTCAGCTCCACTGGTGTAAAAGAAAATAACTATAAAAGGGTATGGGGGCACTTCCATAGAACTTATCAGGTATATGGGGGAGCACAGGAAACGTGTGTTCCCTTTGGTGCTTGGTATGATAAATTAGGGAGCACTCATCTGATAAATATAAAGGATCTGGTTCTCATTTACACTAAGGCCCCTTGACTCTGCTCTGGCAGTGTAATGGGGTATTAGTGTACATAGAAGTCAGGTCTCTAGTTTGTTGACATCAGATGTGTTGTCTCAGCACTTACCTCCACATATATCACAAAACATAGAATTGTAGGGATGGAATGGACCTTGAGAGGTCATCTAGTCCAGCCCCTTACCCTGAGGCATTACCGAGTGTATCTAGACCATCCCTGTCTGATGTTTTCTCCAACCTCTTCTTAAAATCCTCCAATGGTGGGGATTCCACAACTGCCCTTGGAATCCTATTCCAGAATTTAATTATCCTTATAGTTAGAATGTTTTTCCTAATATCTTTCTTTTTCTTTCTATCTTCCTTTTTTAATCTTTATCTTTTTTTTTTTTTTTTTTTTTTTGCTCCATTCTGAGCTCTCTCCAATTTATCTCCATCTTTCTGAAAGTCTGGTACCTAAAACTGGGGACACACCAGCTCAGGCCTCACCAGTGCCTAGTATAGCAGAATAATTACATGTCTTACATATGACACTCCTGTTAATGCACCCCGGAATGGTATTTGTCTTTCTCACAATGATATCAAATTATTTGCTCTCATTCAATTTTTGATTCTCTATAACCATGACATCCTTTTCATCAGTACTACCACCTAGCTAGTTATTCCCCGTTTTGTAGTGGTGCATGTAATATTTCCTTCCTAAGTGAAATACTTTGCATTTGGCTTTATTGAATTTCATCCTATTGATTTCAGACCAATTCTCCAACTTGTCAAGGTCACTTTGAATCCCAGTGCTGTCTTCCGAGGAGCTTGCAACCCCTCTCAATTTGGTGTCATCCATAAATTTTATAAACGTATTCTCCACTCTGTTATCCAAATCAGTAGGTAAAATGTTGCCTAGTATTAGACTCAGGACTGACTCCTGCAGGAACCAATTACTATGCCCTCCCAGTTTGACAGCAGACCATTGATAACTACCCTGAATAGGGCTTTTCAAACCAGTTGTGCACCCATCATATAGTAATTTCATTTAGACCACATTTCCATAGTTTGCTTATGAGAATGTCATGTGGGACTGTGTCAAAAGCCTGACTATGTTGTGACATAATAGATTGTCATGACATCAGGTGATCTCGCACTGTAAGAAAGTCAGCATGTGATCCATTGACTACATTACTGCTCTAAAGTTCATCTAGGCTTTGATAGAGAGGAAGATTGTGGTCTTCAGCACAGTACTCGGCGCTAAGAGTTTCTGAATTCTAATCCTGTCTCTGACTGTAGCTCTCTGTGGCCTTAGAAATGTCTTAACCTTTCTGCCTCAATCACCTGATCTGTAAAATGGGATGATATTTATTTGTCACAGGTGTACAATGAGGATTAGTTTCTTAACATTTTAAAAACACTTTGAAGTTGGTAATTTCTATACAAATGGTAAATATTGTTATGTTTATTATCCATTTTAGCAGAAAAATCTCCATGAGCTTTCAATGTGCTTAAAGTCTGTAATGCTGTACCTATGCATCCACTTGCTCTGTTCTCTGGAGGACATGCCTTCCATGTTTTAATTGGAACATTTTTATAATTGCTGCTATTTAACACGTTTATTTTGTGAAATCCTGGGATGTTTTTATAGCCATATAATAAACCCCAGAGAACAACTTCTCTGACTGTTGCCATCTGTAGTGATCACAAGAGCAGCTTAGAAAATACTGACAGTCTTTGTAGTAATAGGATACATATGGTGGCACACAATTATGTGTTTCTGCATTCAATTAGTGTTGTACAATTACCCAGTTTTATTGCTTAGTTAAAACAGTGAAAGCACTACATAGTGGGTAATTTGCACTAATCCCCATCTCTCTAATTGCCTTTCAGTGTTTAAATGCAGTAGAACATGTATAGTGTTTGTTCTGAATGAGACGAGCATTAAATTATCATTCACATTCCTTGCGCCTTGACTGGCAATTAATGTACCACTGCTTCACATTAGAAGCACTTTTATAGAGAGCACTAAATAGAGTTATAACAGGATGGGGGGGAACTATTCAGTTCTGGCATTACTAGAAAATCAATTGAAATAGTCTCTCAAGGGTATAGCAGAAGCCTCATTCCTGGAAATGGACCGGACAAAACCCTAGAAAATATACCATACTGCTCAGTTCTGCATTGGCAGAGTTATGGATTCAATGACTTAAGAGGCCTTCTCTGTAATTAATTGCTCTGATTATATGGTTCATTCACATCACCAGTGTGACTAGTGAAATTAATCTGTAAACATGCACTAGATTAACCAAACTAGGCGAAGGCATTTTCCACAATAAAAGGCAATTGCATTAAGGATGAATACTAGTTACAGCAGCTTCAGCCACTGATCTCTAAACCACTTCTTTACATTTTCCACCAAGTATCTATTTAAAGTTTCTAGTTGCTAGTCTTTAATTAAAACTGTGGTTGAAATTAGATGTATTGCTCCCATTTCAGCAAACACTTCATTTCAGGAACCAGATGTATTTAACAAACTATGTTTTTAATAAAGCTGAAATTACATTTTTAATGGTCTTTATGCCCATTTTTTGCTGGCTTAATAACAGAGAAGTGTGAATCCATTTCAGATTGTTGGTCCTCTTGCATAACAAGATCCAGTTTCATGCACTTATTAAAAACAATCAGAGGAACAGAAGATTTCTGTGAATGCTGAATCTCCCCTCATAATATTGAAGACCTGATATAATATGTTGTATAGCCCTACAATACAGAAGAGTGGCGAGAATCTTAATCTTTCTATGCAAGGTTGTACAGCAAATGAAGAAAAAATTCTCTTCATAGGATGGCTGTTGTTACAGTTGTTTTTGATGGATCCCTTTTGCACTAAGTGAGCAGATGAAGAGTCTCTCTTGAGTTTACTGCCCATTTCTTAAAGGAAATCTAAGAAGTTTTTTTTGCAGGAATTTGTAATTCAATGAGGCAGTGGCTGTTCACGATGGTGGTGTACATGAGATTACGCTTGTAGACTGAACATTTTTTTTTAAAATGTTGTTAGATTAAACTGCACTAAATTTTACCATAAATCAACATAAAAACTGGAAGAGAGAGCTCCGATCAACTACTGCCTTAAGGGATGATTCTCTGATTAACATTTTATTTTGATACATTTAATTATTTTATTTTTACTATTTGTTTTGATATTTGAATATTTGTCAGTGTTTAGGCATTGGGGAAGCAATGGAAATTGAAATTTTCCTAGTGTGGCTGCTATCTTAATGTACTGACTGCTTCTAAAATATAAAATCTCCTCTTGCACTGATTAAAAAGAAAACAAAAAAATTGCAAGTAGCTTTTCACTGCTGAAGAGATCATAATTTAGGGAAGGATTTTCAAGAGCGCTCAGTATTGGCCTAACTCTGCTTCCATTGAAGTCAGTGAGAGTTACGCCATTGACTTCAGTGGAAGAAGAGTTGTGCTAACAATGAGCACTTTTGAAAATGCCACCTTTAGTTTTTTGTGAGCTCTCAAAAGTGAGCATAAGTGCTTAGTGAAGTAACATGATAGCTGAGTGTGTTGTGACCTCTCTAGTGGTTCGTCCATTGAGAGAATAAAGGCCTACTACTGCTGTCAACTAATGGAGTTACTTCTTTAGCTCAGAAGTTCAAATCCCTGTACAAGCCTCTCTTTTGTGTATTAATTTTAATAAGCTACCATGGTTGTCAGACTCAATGGGGATTTAACCCAGGAACTTCAACAGCAAAAGCACAGGCCTCTACTATGCCACTATGTTTTAGCTTTTAACAAGAGAAAGATTTTGTGCTCTTTGATGATCAGCCACTAAAGGAGGATCCAGCAGACTCAGCCAGTTACACTGGGTATGTTTATTTTTTTAGAAGAGAGACTATATATGAATCAAACCTTCCTAATCACTGTGATTTTTTTTTAAATGTGCGCTTATCTATATTTTGGGAAGTGGAGGAGAGAATCTGAAAGCATACTCAACTGAAAGGAGTATGTCAGGAAGTTAGCAAATTGTTCATGAGTCCTTTTACATAGAACCTTGCTGATCCTTTGGATTTTATTTCTGGTTTAGGTTTATGAACACCAAGATGGAAGCAAGTCTCTGAAGCTGGGAGACTTTGGGCTGGCAACAATAGTGGATGGACCTCTTTACACAGTCTGTGGGACCCCTACATATGTAGCTCCAGAAATCATTGCAGAAGCTGGGTAAACTTTTTGCAGTAAAGGTTCATTTAAGTGTGCAAGGTGGAATATGTTCTCGCCAATATATCAGTTATAACTCTTTTAATTTAGGCTTTTTTTGTCTACCTTTTTTTAAGGGTTACCATGGCAGTTTTTAACTTCAAAGTCCTCAGATTAGCACTGAGGCAGTAACTAACCATTTTTTTTAACCCTGGGGTAAAAGTAACAAAAAACTGCCCTCAATGACTGCAAACTGTTGTTTTCTGTGCTCTTCCTTTGTCCTCTACTGCCCTTTTCCTTAGGGTCTATCGTGTAGAGCAAACACCCCCTGAGGTGAGTGACACACGGCACCTGTGCAGGCTGCCTGTCAGGAGAGGTCAAACAAGCCCTACTCTCATCCAAGCAGGGCTGGCTCTCGCTTTTTTGCCGCCCCAGGCAAAAAAAAACAACACAACAAACATGCAGGGCGGCCGGAGTGCCAAACCAAAAAAAAAACCACAAACCTACGGGGCAACTGGAGCGGCAGAGCAAAAAAAACTGTGCAGGGCATCTGGAGCACGAGTGCAGGGGGACTCCCGACGTTGCCGACATACCCTGGGCAGCGTGGGGGAGGAGGCGGAGGGAGGTAAGGGGAGAGAGAAGGGGGGCGGCCAGGGCTTCCTTCCCTTCTGGTCGACGGGGAGGGAAGGGCGTGGGCTACCCTGCTGGACTTGCTACAGACCTGGCACCAGCTAGGGCAGACGGAGGGCGCAGCCTGCTCCCAGCAAGGTGCTCCCCTCCTCTATGCTGCCACCCTCTACAGGCAGGTAGAGCGGCGAACCAAAAAGAAAAAAACCTACAGGGCAGCCGAAGTGGTGTGGTGAAGGAAGAAAAAAAAAAAAGGATTCGAGGGAATGCCGCCCCTTACAATCTGCCGTCCCAAGCACGAGCTTCCTTGACTGATGCATGGAGCTGGCCCTGCATCCAAGAAACCAGTACACTTTATCGTCTGTGTTCAGACATTCTAATCCAATTTAGCTTTAAACTGTAAACATCTGCCTTGGATTTGAAAGCAGAAATTGGTGTACAGTATAGATAAAATTCATCTCAGACCATTTCATAAGAATTTTTGAACTGACATAGTTTTCTTTCAGTTGTGTACTGTAGTTCATACAGGCTTGGTATCTCTAATTATAATACTTCTAACACTTTTAGATATGGCCTGAAGGTGGACATCTGGGCAGCTGGTGTGATTACTTACATCCTGCTATGTGGCTTTCCTCCATTCCGTGGGTATGAGCTATGATCTTTTATCCAACTCTTAACAATGCACCTCTATGCTGTGAATGGTCCATGTGCCTGTCCTGCACTATGAGGTCTGCTGTGGGGAAAAAAAAAATCTTTGCTTGCAATGTTGGATGATTTTTTTCCATGCTCTACCTCAGGGGCAGGCAACCTATGGCACGGGTGCCAAAGGCGGCAAGCGAGCTGATTTTCAGTGGCACTCTCACTGCCTGGGTCCTGGCCACTGGTCTGGGGGGCTCTGCCTTTTAATTTAATTTTAAATGAAGCATCTTAAACATTTAAAAACTCTTATTTACTTTACATACAACAATAGTTTAGTTATATATTATAGACTTCTAGAAAGAGACTTTCTAAAAACATTAAAATGTATTACCGGCACGAGAAACCTTTAATTAGAATGAATAAATGAAGACTCGGCACACCACTTCTGAAAGGTTGCTGACCCCTGCTCTACCTATTAATTTATATAAACTTCATAAATCTCCATTGTGTTACTGTAAAAACCCCAGTCTCTTCTTATTTTATTTATTTTGATGTAATCTGCCTTGCAAAACAAATGCACCTGTTCCAGGCTCTGAGTGCCCTTGGCAACCATTTAAAATATATGATGAAATCAGCAGATTCCCCCAGTTACTCTCCAACACAGTAAGCGGGAAGCAGTAAAATGTAAACAAAATGTAAGCCTTCCACAGAGATTTACACCTGCAAGCAAACTTACATCCTCCCCTCACAAATCTCCCCTCTCCATTAAAGCAAAGAAGAAGGGCTGGGCCTTGCCTTAAAGATAGGCAGGCTCAGAAACAAAAAGGGAAGTGTATTCCAAAGATGGAGGGAGATAACAGAGCCTGCCCTACAAGTTGACTCTCTTTCCCCCCCACACCCTTCTCACTTGTCGCTTCATCTCAGGTGCCCTCACAGTCCACAATGGTGGCCATGTGGCAGGGGGAGAGGAACTGGTTCCAAAAGGCAAATTTAGTGAAGTACAGCTAAAAGCATTTTACTTGCTTTTTAAAAGTTTATAAAAACAACCTCTGGAAATAAATCTTATGTTTTCTTTTGTGTTTGTTTGCTTTACAGATGTGGAGATGACCAGGAAGTGCTTTTTGATCAGATTTTGATGGGCCAGGTCGATTTCCCATCTCCATACTGGGATAATGTTTCTGATTCTGCAAAGGTAGATTTGCAAAGTTGGTTCTCTTCTGTTTTATCAAAGGTGCCCTATATATATGTTGTGTGTGCAGAGAGAGTGTAAAACTGCTGTTCTTTTGTGTCCTATGTTTGAGAAGCTTTAGGTCTGGACTCCCCTGAAGTACATAAGTGTCATCTACTACATTATTATCTGATTGTTGTCTGTGTCTGAGACTGTAAGCTGACCTGGGCAGCACTTTGTTGGTATTTGTGTCTTATGCACTGTTAAGTAAAGCTGAATGAGTAAATGATTTTCAGCTGAGTGGCTAAATCAAAAAATGAGAAAAAATCATTTTGTTTCAGGTCGACCCAAAATGGAAATGGTTTTTGGGTCAAATGAAACATTTCATTTTATTAGGTGTTTTTTACTCTTTAGTAATTAAATTTAGCTAAATTCTGAAATGAACTGTCATTTTGAAATAATATGTTGAAATAAAACTTTAAAAACGTGTTCAACATTTTTCCCTTTTAGGCAGGAGGGGCGAATCTATTTGCCAAATTCAATCTGAATTCAGATAGTTGAGATAAACCTGACAACTGCATTTTTCATAGAATAAACTATTTACGTGAGAAATTTTGCCCAGCTCTGGTTTTAAGGATCGTGTCAACACCTATTGAACAATTAAAACTTCCAGTAACTTGGATCATAAATAGGAAGTCTTAGATTGAAAACTCCTTGGGGCAGTGACTTTGCTTTCTATGGGTTTGTACAGCAACTAGCACAAAGATAGCTGGATTGGCACCTCCAGGTGTAATTGTATTATAATACTAAATAATAATAATCTGAGGAAAACATGGCCCATGATTAATGACATGAGAGGATTGTCCTGATATCTCTCCCTGTCAAAGAACCAGGCTCGACATTGCCTGTAACTCCTAAATGTTGCCAGTGTATGAGACTTTGACTTGTTCTATCAATCCATTACAAGCAGTTCATTTTTTTAGTCCTCTTTTTTTAAAGCAACTTTCAAGTACAGTAAAAGCTGTTTTATCCAGCACTTCACCAATCGGAAAGCTCTATAAACTGGCATTTTTTATCTTCATTAAAAGTCCGGTTTATAGTCCAGTTGGCGCAGGGCTGGCAGGGGGTTGGGGTGCGGTGCACAGGCTCTGGGAGGGAGTTCGGGTGTGGAAGGCAGCTCAGGGAATTGGGTTGGGCTGCGGGAAGAGGTTCCTTGGTGCCAGATCTGTGGGGCACTCACCTCAGGCAGCTCCCGCAAGTGGCGACCTGTTCTGTCTGGAAGCTATGGATCCAGAGCTGAGGGCGGGGTGGAGGCAGCGTGCAGAGCCACCCACTGTGCCTCCGCCTATGGGCAGCCAAGACAGGTTGCCGCTTGTGGGGAAACACCCCCCCCCCCAGATATGGCACCCCGAGCCCCCTCCTGTCCCCAACCCGCTGCCCTGAGCTCCCTCCCAGAGGCCGCACCCCACACCCTTCCCACGCCCCAATCTCCAGCCCCGCACCCCTACCGCACCCAAACTCCCTCCCTCTTGGTTAACCAGCATTTTTCACGTACCAGCACCCCCCCAGTCCCCCAACATTCCGGATAAAACAGCTTTTACTATAATAAGGAAGAGCTTGATTCAGAGAGGAGGTGAGAGAGCTGTGGGTGCACAGTACCTTTCAGGATTTGTCCCTAACACAGTTGAACAACGGGGTTGAATTTGGCCCAAGAGTTTAAATTCCAGAGTTCCTAGGCATTCTGAGTTACAGTAACATGTGGCGTTGACTGGAATTTCATATTTGCAGTCCATTTGGGTTGGCATGTGTATAACCAATAGGTTGCACCCTAACACTTTCCTTTTCTTATCTTAAGCTTGGGAACACCAACACATAATCATAGGATGAATATATGCAACACAGTGCTCTCAGTATGAGCACTAATTTATCACAAAACAATGTCAGCATTTTCATCTGGGGTGTGAGGATTGAAAATGACATATTAAACGCTGACTCTTGATTCTTCTATACCACTGTTTTGTACTATGTTTTTGGAAATAATATGGGAGGGGTAGAGAGGTGGGATTTTAGTTTCCAAACTAGTGAAATTAACGTACAGGATACAGTACTTGGAGCTGAAAGAAAGCATTAAGTGTTAGTAGGAGTGTTCTAATCCCTCCCTTTGTATTGTGGCAAGCTTGATTTCATCATGCATAAGACATCACTCATCTGTTAAGAATCAGCTCTAGTCTTCAGTATCTCTAATGACAATTCCACAGCTCCTTTGGCAAGCTTGTTCCATACCTAACTACTCTGTCTAGTTAATTTGTTCTAAAATTTTCCATTTTGATGCATAACATCATTAGTTTCTATTCTGCTCCCATTTATTATTGAAAATAATTGATGTCTATCATTTCTGATTTCTCTCTATATTAGCATCCCATTACCATTATCTTTTCTATAAATTGAATGCACTCACTGATGCGAGAAGAGATACTTTAAATGCTGGTAGGAAACTGAGGGGAACATAGTAAAGAAGAATTTGAAACATTAAAACAAAGGTTTTAAGAGTTAGAAATATTTTTTGAAAATATCTTTTCTATTGATATTGGGAGCTAGAGAAAGCCAAATTCCAGATTAGTCTGCATCATCTTTAGAGAAAATTGGCTAGTTTCTAAATGGGCAACTAACCTGATTTCATGCTTCCATCTGTTTTGTACATTATGTGAGAAGTTCTTTCCTCTACAAACCGCTGATTACAAAATTAACTCGGCACTTATGGTCTTCTTGCTTTTCAATGCATTATTTAGCTATTGATTTAGAAGTTCAATTTACTGTTCAGCAGTTGATAGTTTTTTTAAATAACCTTAGTATAGTTCCACCCTGTATAATTCTCTCACTCACTGAACACTGTGCTTTACTAGAATCAATTGGAGATCACTTTACTGAATTAAGTCTTTTGTTTTTCTTCATAAAAATGTGCTCTAAATGGGATCTTATCTTCCATTTCACAGGAACTTATCACCATGATGCTTCAGGTAGATGTAGATCAGCGATTCTCAGCCTTGCAAGTTCTCGAACATCCGTGGGTTAATGTAAGTAATTTCAGGACTGTAGATTCTTGTTTTAGTCTTGTAATCTTTTAACTGTTTGCCATCAAATACTTTAAATGCCTCTTTGGAGCCAACATTTTCTAAACCAGACACAGGTAATGACCAGCTTACTGTGTGGTTTCACTGGAAGTGAAAGTGCTTTGTTACTATACAATTAAATATTTTTGTGCACAATGCTCTGCACTCCCTTCCCCCAATATCTTGGGCCACAATTTTCAACACAGCTCCTTAATTGCACCTACAAACTTTGTCAGCTTCCCAAAGGTCAATTTGCAGGTGCAGTGACACATTTTGTGCACGTAAATCAGATGGGCTCACAAGTCTTGCAATCACAATTAAGGGGTCTTGAAATATAGTCCATGTTTTAAAGCTGGATGATTCAGCATTAAGTTCAAAATCTTTACAATCAAATATTAACTTCCAAATTTGAACTATAAACATGTTTATGTGCAGTCATATCAGTTTAATCTGATTCGTGTGAAATTTTCATTTTTATCTTTAGATCAATGCTCATTTGTTCTGAACATGCCATAAAATTGATTAACAAAGAGGTGGCATATGGATCAATCTGATATCGATTAAGAAGGCCTGGGCCTGTCTATGCTTTAATGTTGGGACAGGGACGCTGTTTAATATTAATTATTCAAGACTATTTAATATGTTTCAAAATATTTAGATAAAAATGTAAAGAAAAAGGGGGTGGGGGAAGAATCCAGATTCCAGTTTAAAAATGAAAATATATGAAAGCAAAATGAGTAGAAGAAAAAAAATCTGAATTTGCATATTGCAAGTACCAGCATGGAATTCCTTCCTAGCACATTTGTGTGACTCAGAACTTTCCCCTAGTATCCAAAAAGATCTCTCTCATACACTTAAAGGGAATGTAGTTCCAAAAAGGAATATTTGTAATTCAAATATACAGACTAAATAACATAAAAAAATAAGGTGTCCAAATAGTTTACTATATTCCTTAATTGAAAATGGTGTGTAAAGTACCTACAAAGTAGATCCTCAAGTACTTCTATCCTCCATTCTGCTGTTCAGATAGAAGCAGTTTTCAATTGTAAATACTTCTGAACTTCACATCCCTTTGTCATGTAAAGCTTATAGACATTGAGTGCAATATATATTGAGACAATTTAGCATTTTCGTAGTCACTTTAAGGCAGAAGATTTTGTTGTTGCTGGTGGTATTTTGTTTCCTTCTTGAAGGATATATTTTTATCACACTATGTTTATATCCCAATTTTAAATAATTTCAGTTCCAAACAAAAATTATTATTTATCTCTGGAGTGAGAGGGAACTGTGGGATGAGGGATAAGGTAGAGACAGAAAGTGGGACTTACTAAGCAGAATTGCTGCCTCATGGCCAGCTTCTTCAGTGGTGTAAATTGGTATAGCTACACTGAATTTAATGGAGTTCTGTTGATTTAACACCATTGGAGGATCTGGAACCTGAAAACTTTTTCCCCTCCTTTTAGTTAAATTGCACTCTGATGCATTTTAGGAAACAGTTTCAGCAAGCTGCCTGAAATGTCAGAGGGATTACTTCCGTTAGTGCAAAGTTTCTCAAACTGTGGGTTGTGCCCACCTCTGTCCACAGCCCGGCCGCAACTCTGCACCCAGTCCTGGCTCTGGCTCTGGCTCTTCCCCCAGCTTTGGCTCCTGGCCACAGCCCCAACCTTCTTCCCAGCCCTGGCCCTGTTCCCAGCTGTGGCCCCAGTCTCGATGTTTGTGTTCCCACCCCCCAACCCCACCTTCCAGGACCCTGAAAAGTTTGGGGATCAGTGTTTTAGTGTTGAAAGTCATGCTATTGTTAATGTTCTGCAAGCATATGACAGTGAAAACATATAGCACTCCTGTTTGTACTAGGGGAAGTATTCTATCCCAGTTCTATGGGGATTTTTGTCTCCCTAATCATTCCTTTATAGCATTCCACATTCAGAGGTCAGTAACTCATCTTCAGCTACATATTAGTCATCATTCAGAGCTAATCAGGCTAGAAATACCTTTTTCTTGGACTAATGTAAGTATTTGTTAGATAAGTTTTCTGGAGTTCAGTTCAGGAAAGTTCTTCAGCACATGCCTGAGTCCACCTCTAGTTTGGCTATCACGTAAGTATGTGCTGAATTTGAGGCACAAATTTAAGGTCCACTGAACTAAATGAGACTTTTGCCTAAAGTGAAATAGGTGGTTAGATGCTGTCCAGAATGGAGATGCTTTCCTGAACTCGGGCCCAACGTATATGTGAGAGAGAGAGAATTGAGAAGGGAAAACTTGTTTTCCTACAGAGGCAGTGTGAACCAATAGAGAGAACATTGTACTGGGAGTCAGGGACTCATTTTCCATTCCTAGTTCTGTCATCACCTTGAACCAGTCATTTTCTCTCTACCTCAGTTTCTTCATCTTTAAAATTGGGATAATAATGCTTACTCATATTTATAATGGCACTGGAGATCTACGAGTGAAAATTTTTATTTTAGCTGATCTTCATAAAATATTCTGCTCCTTTCTAGAAGGAAAGGAAATACAAATCCTAGTATAATATGTGGAATAACACTGCACTTTTCTAATGAATCTGTTTAAATTCCTCTCCTTAGTACCAAATGCTCTATGATATTTTGGACTTCTTTATTGTTTTGAGACTAGTGAAATAGCACTAAAATGGTGGGTAATAGTGCTGGTTGGAAAATAGAAATAGTTTTTCATGATGATTTTCATGAAATATTTTTTCTCTTTGAAATTTCATTTTGACATTCTGCGTAGTTATTCTATGTAAAAAGTATTTGTTGGCTGTAAATAACTATTGTACTTCCAAGTGCAGCTTTTTATTACTGTTTACTAAATGATTGCTTTGTAAGTTGATGACATTGCTGGAATTTAGTATGACAGTTTCAATAGGAGGCAATCTTCACTTCAGTTTAAATTTTAACAATGAAAATAGCCGGACTTTCTTAGAAACAACAAAACTTGTAATGGTCAGAATCAGACCAGTAAAACAGTTCCAATGTCAATAATATCCCAGCTGTTTTCAATTTAATAAACAAAACCTGAAAAGACTTTGGCTAGTTGCCATTGAGACAGATGGAGATCCTGGATTCTGAATTCAATTTAACAGCAGTTCTCTGTGCCCTCAATTTAGTTTATTTGGATTTGTCTGTCATATACAGAACTCTTAGAGCTAGAAACAAATCCACTGTTTTATACTTCCCCTATTGGGACTCTTACTGTTTCCTTTGCCTGCTCATATTCATTGCAAAACTCAGGAATTATAAAAGAGGCTAGAGGCTTGGGAGCTAGCATTTTAAACACTGGAAATATTATATAATCCAAAATGCACCAATGGCAAGTTATGGTCCAGTTCTTGACTTCTGAATAATAAAAATGTTTAACTTACTGTAATTCAATAAGTTTTAATGGTGAAAAGAATGGATTACATTTTGTAAACCCTTCCCTGTTATAATGATTACCCAAAAGTGGATTATTTTTTGTACAGGGCAGCCTAAAAAGGATTAGGAAATCTGTAGCTTTAAAACATTTCCCTAGATACACTGGCCCTGGCTGCCTGTATGTGAAATAAATAAGTAGCCATCAGTGAATAATAATAATAAGCTGAGCATTCATAAGGAGGTTAATTTAAAAAAAACATTTCTTATTTGGCAGCTGCAATATTTTTGGTCACACCATTGGGCGCTGCCCATATCTCATTGGAAACCTTAAAGAAAACAGAGTAAACAGGCTTTTCCAGGGCTTTTATTTGGTCTAATTTTCTTCTGTTATTTATATAATGACCTCTTCCTATGGTACAATTAGCACTGGAAAGGAAACCTCTTGTGATCATTTTGTGAAATGGATCTGAATGCTTCAGGTCAGTAGGAGTCCGGCAGTCCTGAGCTTTGCTTAAGATTTTTAGCACAATTTCTTTTTCTTTGGGTCCTGTTGTTTAGCACAATGCAAATATGTAAGCAGTGTTCATTATAATTATTATATACAGGAATATCACCAGCAGCCTCTGTCTGGCTCTTCTTTCTTATTTTAAAACAAAACAAAGCAGGTCCTCTGTTTGAGCAGCAACTAACAGTGTTTGCTGGAATATTCAAATTAGATAGGGATGACAGTAAACAATTGCACACTGAAATAATACATTGTAAATCCTAAACTGAGGTCTTGAAGAGTGACAAGTGATTTTAGGTGCTTCAGTTTCGGAGTGCCCAACTTTTGAGACACTATAAAGGGGCCTATTTTTGAGAGAATGGGTGTCAGCATTTTATGAAACTCAGGCCCATTTAAGGTGTTTCGAGGTGAATATCCAAAATCACCAGTGACTCTTGACAGTTTTGTCCCTAGTTCTATAGATGAGATGCAGTACCAAGGTCCAGACCACTTGTGAGAAGAAGTGTGTATATCTAATGGTAATGTATAGACTGGAACACTTGTTAGTGAAGACTGCCTTTGGGAGGTTAACATTTACAGTGTCTTGACCAAATTCCTATTTGGAGCATTTAGCCTACGTCCAATTCCTCCTGCACTTTCTTGTGGGTATGATATTCTTCTTCACTTCCTGCCATAAAATGTGGTGTAGCATTGCTGTTTGATATTAAACAGCTGCCATGTTTCACCCTAGATGTGTGTCTTTTTTAATGTTGGATGAAGTGATTCCAATTTGGAGCCTGACTACCAGTATATTTGTAAAGTAAACATCAGATAGCAGCAAAAGTAGTTAGAAAGTGTTGCAATGATAGATTAATTAATATTTTATAACTGCCGCAGATGGAGCACATTGTGGCTCAAAAAATGTATCCTGTGTTATGTGGATCTGGAATATTATCTCTGGAGCTATGGCTGTAAGTTTCCATGATAGAAAGTATTACAATAGTCATTAGGACTTGGTGATTCTTGTGCCTCAGACCTTTGAAAAATGAGATGTAAGTTTTGAGGGCGTTTTTCTTATGAAAAAGAGGAAAGAGTTTGTTTTATAGACTGGTTTTCTTCTGGGAAAGGTCAGATCAGAGGAATATGGGTTATTTTAGGGGTCGTATACCACTGAGCCAGGCCTCCCTTCTGCTAGACAATAACCAACTACTTTATTTGTTAAAGCTCTGCATTTGACCATATTCTGCCAGCTAGTGCATTTTGTTAAGAGGTGAGTGAGGAATTTTTTGAAAACCAGTGCCGCAATCTACAAACCCAAACTAACCTTCTTCCCATATGCTTACAAAGCCCATGATTTACTGCAGCAACTGTGTAACGTACTAAGTGCTCTCAGAATTGTTACAAAGACAGAAAAATGAATGTTCACACTCATTTTATGTTCTGATCTTGATCTGTTACTTCCATGTGTTGTACTTTTGGTGCTGAAATGCTTAGTTTAAGTCTCTGATTCAATTGTTGATAACTAGAGATGCAAAGCAGAGCTCTGAATGGGACTAGTGTAGAGCCCTGTAGCGGGATAAGGATCCCACAAGTCCTGCAGGACCCGCTGCCATAATAGTGGGAGTGGAATTAAAAACTAGTCCTGTGCAGAGCTCTAATGCAAAGCAGTGGTTCTGCAGGCCAGTCATTTGATATGATCCAAGGTTACTGTTCTCTGCTACACTGCATAATCCGATGGTGGGCAGGCTTTGCCAAAGTAGCTGTTCTTGACCTTGCTCTTAAAATGGTCTATCTCAGGGGTAGGCAACCTCTGGCCACATGTCGAAGGCGGCACACGAGCTGATTTTCAGTGGCACTCACACTACCCAGGTCCTGGCCACCGGTCCAGGGGGCTCTTCATTTTAATTTAATTTTAAATGAAGCTCCTTAAACATTTTGAAAACCTTATTCACTTTACATACAACAATAGTTTAGTTATATATTATAAACTTATAGAAAGAGACCTTCTAAAAAACGTTAAAATGTATTACCGGCACGCAAAACCTTACATTAGAGTAAATAAAGGAAGACTCGGCACATCGCTTCTGAAAGATTGCCGACCTCTGGTCTATCTGGTCCCACCCTTTGGGTCAGTTACAAAGGACTAGTCTTCACTGCCTTAAAAAAGGTGTGTTCTTAATTTGGTTTTTAACTTGAACTGCTAACTTTTGTGAAAACAAACTTCCTTGTCTTCACTAGGATTTTAACTCAAGTTAAGAACATGCTTTTTTAGTGAAGACAAGGCCACAACTAACTCAAACATTATCTGTTTTTCCTGGCTGGAGCCCATATTTCTTTACCTCTGTGTCCCCCACAGCTGCATAGGAAGATATTGTGTAGTGCATGGGAAGAACTGTAGGCTCCCATTGAGGTCTTGACCTCCCTGAGGGAAGGTTGGAGCTTTCTGTGCATTGTGGCTTCATTTAGCCATAGGCTAAATGTGATAATATCATAATCAGTGATTGTAAGAGAAGCCATCAATCAGGCATCTATCCATTTGATGGGATTATTCCATAGCTGGGTATGGAGTCATTGGAACTAGCCAGGGGAATCTCCTTCTAGACTTTATAAGGAGTCTCCTCCTAGGTTAGTATTTAGTGAATACCACTGGTCATGCTTGGATCAAGCCCTGTGAACCTTAAAAATGCATCCCTGATTTGATGGAGTGAGAATTTTCTGGAATATGTTTATTAATCCTATGTGTGCCTCAGTTTTCCTCTCTACTTTGCACTGTAAAAAAAAAAAAAAGTTTGACACCTGCTAAAAGAGTGCAGGAGATATAGGTGTCACCTGGCTGCCTGGGGGCTGACTCATTAAATAACTGTCTCAAATAGAACCCAAATCAACTTAGCATCTAGGAAGAGATGCTTCTGAAACATCAACTCCTGACAGTGGCACACCCCAGCAGGCAGGACTTGTGAACTGAGCTGGAGAACAACGTGTCAGGTGATTGGAAGAAGGGCAGCCCTTTTTAGAGGGACTCAGGAGCCTGGACCTGGGGAGACAAAAGATGGATGGGATTGGGAGCCAGAGATGGAGTCCATTTCAGCTTGGGTGGCTCATCTTGGTACTGACTTGGCATGTACTATAGCATAATTTATAATATAAATAAATAATAATAATTGGAGATATATCCATCTCCTAGAACTGGAAGGGACCTTGAAAGTTCATCGAGTCCAGCCCCCTGCCTTCACTGGCAGGACCAGTTTTTGCCCCAGATCTCTAAGTGGTCCCCTCAAGGATTGAACTCACAACCCTGGGTTTAGCAGGTCAATGCTCAAACCACTGAGCTCTCTGTGCTAACCTAAGCACTATAGGATTCTATGTGCCAGGTGACTTGCTTTGAAAGGCTTCCTGTGTTACTGTAAGTACTCCCTGAGAGCATTGCACCCTGAGGGGCACAGTGCCGGCCTCCCGCAGGACTCTGGCTTGGCAGGATTCACTGCAGAGAGCCATGGAGACAGAGATTGTTGATGCCGAAGGCCCAGGCTTTACAGTGAACCCCCGCCCGCCCCCCCCCCCCCCGAGCACTGCAAGATACAGCACTGTAAAGCCTCAGTGTAAACAGTGCCGCAGCGCTGCAAGCTACACCCGTAGAGGATGTGGAGTACGTGCAGCACTGGGAGAGCTCTCTCCCAGCGCTGGCACTGCGACCACACTTGCACTTCAAAGCGCTGCCGCAGAAGCGCTTTGAAGTTTCGAGTGTAGCCAAACCCCCAGTCTTAGAGGCCACAGGCCTTCCCCTGTTGGAACTATGTGTGTCCTTGGGGCCTGCCCACTAAGGAGTCACTCCAGAGAGACTGATTGCAGGCTGGGGCATAGACCAGACTCCCCGTGACAGCCTGCATGTTGTTTGAACACTTTTTTCCTTGGTTAAAGCATAACGTTTTATTCAACCAAATCTCACGTCTCTGAAAATGGAACTCCACAAGGTTTTTGGGAGGACCTTGGAGCACACTTATTCTCTCACAAGAACAATTTCCTTGCTGCATATCAGAGAAGCTGGGCTTCTCTTTTTAACTCTAATGGCCTTTTAACTAGTATTGTTGTCTTCACTTTTAATTGATTGAAAAGTATTAAAGGATCAATCTGAGATTCACTTATTGTGACATTTTATGGACCTAACAAATTACCATAAGCTGGCAGTTAAGAAATGTAAGCGTTTATAAAAGTTTGAAAGAGAGCTATTAGCTAAAGCTGAGAAGAGAAATGGGGCTGTTCCATGACAACAGGTTTCCTTACAAATACCTTGGGTAGATTCATGGAGAAGATGATATTGAATTAAAGGAATCTCATGAAAAACTTTTTTTTATTAAACTTTTTACATCCACAGCTTCCTCCAGGATCACCTCACAATCCTGCAAAAAGAGCATTCTCCCTTATTTTGCATTTTCTCTATAAACTTTTTTTTTCTTATTATTTTTGCAGGATGATGGCCTTCCAGAGAATGAGCATCAGCTTTCAGTAGCTGGGAAGATAAAGAAGCATTTCAATACAGGGCCTAAACCCAACAGCACAGCAGCTGGAGTTTCTGTCATAACAGTAAGCATCTGAAATACATAGCAATAGCATTTTAAAAAGTTCCCACAAAACAGTCTATATTCAGAAGATGACACCAAAAGCTCGCTACTTACTGTAAAGTGTTGCCCGTGTAGTTGAAATTAGTGTAACCATTTCAGATGCAGTTATGCACGAGGGTTGCATACAAAACTACACACAATTTGCTAGTTGCATCCCTCCAAGCAAAGATTACATCGGGTAGAGATTTAGTTGTGCTGCATACTATAGTTACAATCTAGATATTGTCTGAAAGTAATGGAGCTTGTGAGACCATCTCAGCGAAGTCAGCTAAGTGTTACAGGCACATGCAGTATAGTATGCCTCACACAAATTTGTATTTTTCCTCCAAGATGAACGTGTGTGTGTGTCTCTCTCGCACACGCACACACACACACACACACAGAAGATATTCAGAATTTTATCAGATTATTTATGCTAGTACCATTAAACAGTAACTATCTGTTTTATTCACATTCACATCCTTTCCTTATTTTTAATACATCTGCCTGTGCTTTAAAGCTTTTTTTTTATTACTCATGGTAATGTTAATTCTCCAGATAAAGTCACCAAAAAATCAGTGACACATTGAACATAACCATTCCCATATCAGATTACTCAATGTTTGTTCCCAGCTTCCATAAATTGCAGATGGTGTGACTGCACATGTACACTGTCTCGTACTGTTTCCACTTTCATGTTCCTCAGCTCGGCCCCTCCAGTGGTGAGTTAAATCAGCATGAAATAAACTCAGCTCAGCAGGCACAATCTGGCTCACAGGTGTGAACTGTTTGTGCAGCAAAATGGATACTTTCTCAGAAGTTACTAAGTATTTAACATTTCAAGCTGTGCCTCTCTCACTTTTTTTTTAAAAATAAAAACTACCTCAACACAGAAACAAAATTGTCCCTCATGCTTTTCTTAGATTTTCAACTTTCTATGCCATCAGTCAGCATTTTTTATTTTCATTTTCAAGCAATAATACCACAGTAACTCTCCCAAAAGTAAAACATCGCATACTCTGTACCCATTGCTCATATGAAATGCATGTTTGTTCTGAACAGCCTAGTTCAAACTGTGTTCTTTTCAAATGGATTGCCAGCACGCTTGTCCATAAGAAGTACTGCTCAGTTCCTCTTTGCAAGGCTTTTAAAGCTTAAAAGATAGAAACGATTCTTCCCCTACCCCCTTCCTATTTTAATTTTTAAAATATTTTTATTTGACCCAGTTGGTCTGGAATAGATTGTTTACAGCAATTTGACAATTTAGTAATGAAAAAGGCATTGGTGAAGTGAATCTTTCCATTGACAAACATTATAGAAATAAAACAAAAGCAAAAAAAACTCACTGATTTTGGTAATGTGTTAGAATTTAAATAAGTACAGTTAATGAGAACAACTTTCTGAGTGGATACCACACCTTGATGTGGTTAATTCTTGAGTTCTGCCTCTAAACTAGCAGTATTTTAAAAATATTGTTATAAAATCCAGAAAGTGGCTTAATTAACTAACTTCTTTTAGTAACTTTCCTAAAACTGGGGGACTACAAACATTTGTAGTGCATGTGTAAATTTTAAGGCAGGCTGGCAAGTGCTGATTTTAATATCAAAAAACTTTTATATACTATGCATATTGCACATCTTAATAAACAGAATAAATAAAACCCAAAGCAAAACCTTTAACTGATGTGCCTGCATTTAAAACAAATGTAATACAAGTTTGGCATGAGATTGTTGTTAAAATTTTACTTTCAGGAATCTCCTTTTTTACTTATACAATGCCAGGTAATATTGATATAAAGCTTATTAACTAAAGCTGTCTAAATTTATAATTTACAAAGCATATGCTTCCCAAATGCTGGAACATATTGTTCATCACTTAAAATGTAGAATAAGTATATCTTAACCCTTTTAAAAAATCTGTTTTATGGTGCAAATATATGTGTATACTGTAATTTATGTAAAGGGATAGCTAAAATATTGTATTTAGTTCTCAATTCAACTTCCTTGTGATATTCTTTATTATACATCTGCCCTTAGGGTAAAATTCACCACTGTATGGGGGTTCCACACAGGGCTCAATGTATCAAACCTTTAATGTGGGGCTTACATTAATAAGGATTTGTGCAGGTCAGCTGGGTTGGGGGGAATTGCATCTCTAGTTTGTTTGTTGTTAGTCAGAGTCATCTGTAGGTGTATTTTATTTATTTATATTAAACACTTCTGGTAGGCTGTTGATTTCTTCAGTAATATCCAAATATATTGTATTGACCCCTTTTGCTGAGGCATACATTTGCTTTGGTTATATAATCTCCAGTAAGAATAGTATCTGTTCATCCAGGTTCCAGTCCTACAAACACACACACATATTCTTAAACTTTACTACTGTCATAAAGTTAATCATGTGCATAAGTATTTGCAGGATTAGGGCCCTAAAGCAGATATGACCAAAATATTTAATTTTGAAGTTCCGTAACTGCATTTTTCTTGTATATAAATCTAACATTTCACTAAAAAATTTAAAATGCATGTTTAATAGCAAGCCTTTATTAAATAATCTGTTTAAAGTTTAGCACTAGAATTTTTGTTGAATTCTCCAAGGATGTTGTCACACTCTTTCCTTTGAATATTTTAAATTAATGACTTGACTGCTTAGTTATAATGTCTTCAGCCACTAAAGAAGAGAGCTGGTAATTATTTCTCAAATAAAAACAGATGTTTTGAAAGAGGTTTTTAAAAAAAAAAAAAAAACTCTGTG
This sequence comes from Chelonoidis abingdonii, assembly GCF_003597395.2. Classification (NCBI taxonomy): domain Eukaryota; kingdom Metazoa; phylum Chordata; order Testudines; family Testudinidae; genus Chelonoidis; species Chelonoidis abingdonii. The sequence continues at coordinate 321,882,786 of NC_133769.1, forward strand.
TCAGTACCCCATGGGTTTGTAATGATACTCTTTCTCTCTGAAATAATCAAGAGGAAATAGACATCAATTTTAAAAAATGCTTTAATATTCAAAGATATATTGCAATACATTCTATTAACTGAGCATAGTTCAATTTGTGTTCATGTCTGGAATGTAAAAGCTTTGCTTGTATGTTGTCACTTTTGTGCTTTGTTTTTTTGGCATTATTAAGATAGAAGAAAAGACTAATGATAACATTATGTTAAGGTTGTGTGAGGTCCCTGACTTGGCTACGGGAGTAAATCCCAGCTTGAGGCTCACGGGAGCTATGTAGCATAAAGAAAGAAAAAAGCTGTTCTGACAGCTGATGGTCTGCCAATGTGTCTAGAGATGGTAACCAATTTCTCTGTCTGCAGCATTCTGCCTGTCGCAGACAGCCTCTCTCATCTGTGGAAACCAAACTGGTGCTGCTTTATCATGGGGTGGGGGGAAGGAGGGGGGAAGGTATTTAAAATGCATTCTAGTGATCATAAAATAAAATTAAAAGTGACATTTTAACAGTGGGCTTTTCTTAAGATGTGGTGAAGAGAAAACAGCTTTAGTCTATTAGTTTTGCTCGGTTTGACAAAGAACCTATGACTTAAAATGTCATGTCACTTCATATCTGTTGTTCTATAATTATTATTTATAACCTGTTTTTCTTAGCCTATAGTCTCCATGGTAACTAAAATATTGTTTGACTTCTGCTTAGATAGATGTAACATTTTAAAATTCAAAGAATAAATCCCCTCCTAAAATACTTGTAACAGCATTCTGTTAGTTATAATATTTTAGTGCAATAGTTTTTATTTCCATTTTTAAAAAAACTTGTCTTTTGTGTACTTGAGATGCAGTATAACAGGCTGCCAGCAGATGGCAATAGTAGATCAATCTAGTGAAACAATGAAAAATGAAGTACTGTATAGGTGCAAGGTCCTCATCTTTTGAACAGGACGTGTCCTTTTAAATAATTCTAAATAAGATGAAACGTGCATTGATTTAAGAAAAAAGGAATAAATTATTAAATATTTCTCTTTGTCTGTATTGAAAGTGTAAGTTAGATGCTAACTACAGTTTAAATAACTGGTACCTAGAGACATATTAACCAGCCTTTCTCAATTTAGAATTAGTAACTATCATGAGTATTGCACCAATATGCCATAGTCTTAATGAAACACACAATGGCATTTCCTTTTGTAGGGCAAAATGTGAAAGTTATCAAATTCTTCCTATTAAACTGGGCAGAGTGTCTCTTTCAAGTTTTACCTCCTAAAATTGTATCTAATCCTCTGTTAATGGCTATCCCAAATACATGTTAGTGCAATGTAAAAAGATTAGAGAAAATAACACACTTTCTTTCTTTTCTATGCACATTCCACCGCTAATGATAAACTCAATTTAGAACAATATATACAACTTAGTTATATTTTTAAGCACACACTTTACCAGATTTTTTTACACAATACTAAATTCATTTTCCATTTTGACTTTAATTGGTGCACTTTAGTGAAGATTTTACATCACAGTTTTCTACCATTATCTTTTTAAGCCTGAGATGTAAGGCAAAATGATAAACAATACAATGCTGTTCATGAACCTGAGAAGTCCTGCTCTCCAAGGCTAACATTTAAAGAAAACAAACAAAAAAAATCCAAACTGGATTCTTTTAATCTTTACACATGCCATGATTATGAAGTAGCCTAATTTAAGCCTCATATAGTCTGTGTAGCCTGCTTCTTGTGATGGCTAACACTGTGTTTTTTAAAAATTATTAAACGTCTGTTTAATTGCAAAAGAAATTTTTTCATTACCATTATGTGCAACTTAAAGGGGCACTTCTATATGTGGAGATAACAGGATATTTGTTAGACTTTTAAATGAACGCATAATGCAGTAAGTTAGTTATGTTGCAAACTCCATTTCAGTTTAAATAAAATGGCTTCTAATATAGCAAGATAGAAGCTAGGGCTAGTTTCTTTTTTTCTTTTATTCTTTTTCTTACTTTTTGTCTCCAGTGCATAGATTCAGGATGTTAGATAAGTGCCTTGTGAAACTGAAAACAGTCAATATGCACTAAATAAGGAACAGCTTGGTCTGGAGTCTTAATTCTTTAGCATAATATCGATCCACTGAGTTGCCCCATTTCTCTCTGCTCAGCTGGACCACGGGTTTACCATCAAGAGATCAGGGTCTTTGGACTACTACCAACAACCAGGAATGTATTGGATAAGGTATGAGATGGTGCAGCTCCAACAGTCAGTGTTTCCATGGCAACGTGCTGGCAGTCTCCATTAACCAGTTCCTTCAGTGGATAAACATGCTTTTTGATTTGTTATCCAGTCCATATGCTGCTTTATCAGTTTCATTTTAATCTTGATTGAGATGCCACACCCCTTCATTCCCTTTTTTTCCACCCATTATTCACACTGACATTGCCAGCTTTCTCTTCATCACACATGCTCAGTTACAATTTTTCTTATAGATAAAAGGACAGTGTATATAAAAAATCTACTGGATATGCTACAGCAATTCACCTCCTCTCCCGCCTCCCCACACCCCCCACTGCTGGTTAAGGCATCTGCTTCCTGTGCACTTCTGTTTTTAAACACCTGGAACAGCAACAGCATTTTTTTTCCTCTTCTGTATGAGATGTGGAAGTATATACTGTCATTTTTAACCCATCAAACACAATCCTTACCTTAGACTGAACAATGCATTTACCTAACATAGTATTTAGAAATTCTTCCAAGTTTACTGAAATATAATGTGTTGTATGTGCTGGTAAGCTTGTGTTTTCTAACTATGCACATTTATTTTTGTTCTCTTTTCATTTTTAAAACCCCTTGTAGTTTTTTTATTTTTTTAACAATATTGCATGAATCTGTTTTTAATATTTTCCTACATTGCGTAATTGTGTCAGGGTTGTTATTAGTTGACTTGACCTGTATGATCAAATGGGACCTTGGCTGGGGTGGCTATTTCTGAGTGCATGAAAAGAGGGATTCTACTGATGGCTGATGTCAGTGGCCATACCGCCTCAATTGGTCAGGTGTCCTTGGTATTTTCATCAAGTGTTTATTTGCTGGCTGTTGTCCCCTTATTGCTCCCAGGGTTTGCCTTGTGATAGCTAGAAAGATAAAATGAGTTCCTAGTGAATATTTTTGCAAACACTGTGGTTGTTCAAGCCCAGAGAAATGCTTTTCATTGTGGTGGGGCGGGGGAAGGCCTGTTCTGCGTATGGAACAATTCTACAAATTAACTTCATTAGCAAAATGATAATGTTTACACTAATGTAGAAACCTGTCCCTCATATCATTTCACTGATTGCCTGAATCAGACTACAGCACAGTTTCCACAAAAGTTACTAGTCCCCCGAACACACCAAAAACATGCCTATGAAAATGCAATAGATTTTAAAATGGACCTGGAGGAGAAAAGCAGCTCTTCCTCCCTGATGTACTGTTCAGTTGAGAAGCAAAAAGTTAGTCCAGGTACACCATATAGATGCTGGTTATGATGTCTAACTGAGAAATAGTTTCCATACAGGTGCTCAAATTTGTACTGGTTTGTGCAGTAGCACCTCACTAATTAATATTTTGTGATTGAGAGACTTACTGAATCTTCCACAAATCATGAACTGTACTTTATTCGTCTATTTTCTCAATTGACATAATGCTTCAGAGTATCCTAGTAAATAAAATGTTGTATATTTTGTAAAAATAATATCCTAGTGAGAACTCACTTTGGCATCTGCACTTTCTCTTTATTGAGAAATGGAGGTAATCACTGTTATGTTCTGTGGATGATAAGTGGGAGGTTTAGCAAAGTGTAGGCTAGAGAAGTCTTACAACTTTTTCATTTTGCTTATTGAGGAAAGATTATATTTTGAATCAAATAGAATTTGTGAAAGGGCTAAAACGTTTTGTTCTGACTAGCATCACTATCTATGATGTGCCTGCCCAGCTCTTTTACTTACACTATTTTTTTCTTTTATACAAAGACAGAATCATTGTGTTTCTATTTGTCCTGTAGGTGTCTATTTAAATGAAAAAAGTCTCCACCCAGCATCAGAGAGCGCAAACCTCTAGAGCGAGGAATTTGTGATAAAATAGTGAAATGTTTCTAATCTGACTGGCCTTGACTCAGTTTAACTATGTAGCCCAGGTTTTAAAACAAACCGTACATCCAGGGGCTTTGGTGAAGACTCCAATCCAGCAAATAGGTAAATAAATAAACAATATAAAAAAAAAGGCCATTTGACTAAAATGCTAGTAATGGCTTCCATCAGCATACGAAGTGACATATCCTTGAATAATGGGCTGGAGCAGACTGGTGATAATCTCTCTTATTCATACATAAACTGCTGCTTTTCCAGCTGGGGGCAGTAACAATGTTTATAATTAGTGATGTTCTAAACAATGCACCCAGTGTGTAAAACTGAATTGGTAAAGTGGTGCTAAAACTCATAGACATATATGCTTAATTAGGAAACATTATAATACCTGATAGTCCCAGAACCAATACTATTATATACACGTTATTTGCATTGATTGCAAATGCTTTGTCTTTCATCGCCATAGAAACAGGAGCGTTCAAATAACCACTGTAGTGACCAACATTTTAATATAAATAGTAAAACTATTTTCACTTAGTGATTGTTTATACTATTCATAGAACTTCACAAATTCTTAAAGATAATACATACAGGGTTCATCCCTTCACTCTTATACAACAGTTCATTTGCCACAGGCCTTGAAAACTCATCTGTGATCACAAATATGGCCAATATATAAAAGTGGATCCAAAGAGAGATGTAATGCTTATATATTCTTTCATAATTGAATTCTTGATTTCTTCTCTTAACCACTGATCCTTTTCTTATTTGATCCTCTAGTTTCTCATATTCTCCTCCAACAATGACAATGTTTGTGCTTTCAATAAACCAGAAAACAATTTCCTTACTGTAGTCTAAATGTGTCCCTCCCTAATGTGCTCAAGATTCCAAATTCTGCTTTTGAATGCTAACTTTGCCCACCTCAGAGCGTGCTATTCTTCCTCTGTTGCCACGCAGAGCACCTGCAATATTTTAAATGTAGTGGCTTTTTTTCTTGAAAATATTTTCACATTGAGATGAAGTAGTACACTGAAAAATCTGTTCTTGAAGTAACAATTGCAGCATATTGTGCATAATGACTGAAAAAATATTACACAGTGTTATGTGTATACAAATAACAGGAAAAAATACAATAAACTACTTCAGTAAAAGAAGCCTTAATAAAAATAAAGTTAGATCATGTATTTTGTTTAAGCCCCAAATGTGATATAAGTTTTAAAAGCTGCATATATTATTGTAGGATATGTACTCCCAATGACACTCTCTTTTCTCTGCAATTATAGATGAGCACTCTGGCAAAGCATATCTGTGAACATGTACAGTGCTCTGTATGCAGAGATAGGACCGTCCGGGGGGGGGGGGCAATTTGCCCTGGGCCCCGCATGGGCCCCCAGGAGAGTTTTTCGGGGGCCAAAGTGCAGCCCGGTCTTTGGCAGTAATTTAGCGGCGGGGGGCCCCCTCTGCGGGCCTTTGGGACATTTCGGCGGCGGGTCCCGGAGTGGAAGGGCCCTCCGCCACCGAATTACCGCCAAAGCAGGGGCCCCCCACCGCCGAAGACCCCAGGCACCCAGAATCGTCTGGGTGGCCCTGTACAGAGATGTTGTTTTATAGCAGCACTCTGTGCTCTTCAATGAGCTCCTTTTCTAAAAAGCCAAAAATAAAATGTACATTTATTGCAAGTTATCAACTATTGGATGTTCATTGACAAAAACAAACAAACCAACCAACCTGACAGGTTTCTTGCCCTGTTATAAAAATCTCTGTTTAGGGTTTATTTAATTGAGGATCTTAACAACCTGAGAGTTTTTGGTGAGTTTGCTGATCTTCATGGATTTAAGTAAGTCAGAATATTAAGAGGGAATGGTGCCATTGGCTCTAGTGTTGCAATGTTGCAATATGTTACTTGAGCCTCTTGACGGAAGCCCATTTTGACTTCAGTACTTTGCATAATTTAGCAAGAGAAGGTCAATTGAATTTCTCTACTCTTGCAGCTTTATGTCTGAATCTATACATTTTTTAACCTATTGTTGATAGTGTTGTTTGAATCTTCTGGCTTTTAAGAGTTGAAATCAGAATATTTAGAATACCCTAGAACAGGTGTACCTAGAGTAACTTCATTTTTAATGGTGATATGTCCACTGACATTCTATGAACTCCAGTGGAGCTAATATGATATCAGGAAAATGTGTGGGAAAGTCATTGGAATATTTATCATGTAATGACAGAGGCAACTGCATTGGGCTTATCCATTGATTTTGTAATGAAATTGTAGCGTCCTAACAACACTGAATTCATGTAATCATTGACTTTTAAAAATATGATGCTCACAGTAGCTGCATTTTTTTCAAACTGAATAACTCATTTCAAATTCCAAAACCCCACTCTGTTCATACTGGACCTGATTCTCCATTGCATCTAGTACAGTCATCTACACCTGTCCAAACTGTTACAAAGTCAAAATACTGAATGTATATGTTATACGCCCTTTGTACAGATGTAAGTTACTGCACAAGGGACTTTATCTGTAAAATTTACTTTTTTCAAAGAATGAAGCCCTTCTGTAAATTTGACCCTGGTAAAAACAGACAAACATCTCAGGTCATTTAAAATCTCTCTGTCGCTCTGTGACTAAGAAAACCACAACTGAATTACAAATTATAAATAAAATTGAACCCATGCAAACAGCTTTGAACTAAGTTTCATACACATGTAATTGAAACCAGCTGAGAAGTCATATATCTAAGAACAGAGATGTTTAATAATAAACATAAACTGAAATACAGAATTGTGAATCCAGTGGTCATACGTGTACTATACTTGTCCTTTTCTTATGTACCAGTACAGTATGAAATGTAAATGAAACTGGGTTTTTTGGAGTGGGTGGGTGAAGGGGAGGTTATGTATATACCTGAGAAGTCTGCGAAGAAACATATGCAAGACCTCTTGTCCTAACACTGTAGAGCTGCTACTATTGCAGCGTTAGTGGTCATTTTAACCATTAATAAAATCTACTGTAACACATCACAACATATTGAGGTCACCAAACAGAACCTTATAAAAATAGAATAAATTACCCAGCTGGGAACATCTAAATATATGTTTTTAAAAGAATAAAACAGGAGGAAAATGTCAATATTTCAATAGTTATGTTATGTCAATTTAATTCCATATGCTAACAAAGCATCTCCAAAATGGCAAGCAAATTGCAAATATTTCCCTGCAGATGGACAGTGAGAGAAGAAAAGGATTTCTTAGACTAATGCGTGAGCAGCTGCATCTCCAGTTCAGTCTCCTAGCTAGTATGAATAATGGATGGACTAAGAGGCAAAATGCACAATAATGTTCTTTTATTAATGAAACGAAGAAATTTTTTTTGGTGGCTAATGATAAATTAAGAGAAGAGAAAAGAAAAGCAGTCACTGTTCACATTCATAAAATACAGTTATTTAAATCCAGTAATTACTGACTGACAGAAAATATGACCTAACAGCTAAAATGGATTCTTCTCATTGCAAATCCAGCACATATTTAAAAGGAGATATAGTAGTGAGCACCTGATCCAGATGCACCACATTCAATATTAGCCATGGAGAAAAACTTGTGTGTTATTCGGGAGTGCTGCAACATTACCAGTTAGAAATCAGGAAAAAGATATCACACATGATAAAATCTTGGAGAAATGGTAAATGCCCCATATTAGTATGACAGAAACAATGACTATAAAATATGTGCCTGATGCTTCAAAATACATAATTTTTATTCACAAAAATAGTTTGTTGACCATATGGTACTGAGTATCAGGAGTACTAAATGTTGATACAAAATACATTAATGCTTAGCAAAGGATACTGCAGACCCGTCAGCACCAAACTATTGAAGGCAATCCACTTACCTGCTATTGGATAAGTAGCTTTACATTTCCTCAGATGGATTGTATGAGGATGGCAACATATATTAAGTAAATAACTATAGTTTCATTTGGTTACCACCAATATAGTCTGGTCCTCAAAGTTCTAACCCTTTTACCTCAAGCTGAGAAAAAATGCTAAAATATGGTAATGAAAATCTAGGATTTGCAGCCCTGTGAGGCATGAGTGTGCTTCAGATCCTCTTATTATTTATTGAAAGAATAGCTTAAAGTAGAAATGCCCTGAAAATCCATAATGGACCAGTTCCTACACCAGTGAACCTTCCAGCTGAATAGCAGATGAAATAATAAATCTATTAAAGTAATACTATGTTTGCTGGTCATATATAAATAGAGGTCTTCGCTCCAAAGAGGTTGCCGATTTTGATCACAAATTAACCATTTTTTTAGAATATGCCCTAGGTGAGACAAGGTACAATAAGTAAAAACATGCATTCTTTTATTTCTACAATGTACGCAACCATTTCCCCACATTCCACAGAATTATCTGTTGCATGCCGAACTTCTTCAGAGGAGGGATGTAATTGTGGCCTCATAAATAAAAACATAATTTTTAACAGTCAGTAATTAAACATTAGAAAAACTTGCCAAGGGTTATAGTGGATTATCCATTACTGACCATTTTTTAAATGAAGATTGGATGTTTTTCTAAGAGAGATGTTCTAGAATTATTTTGGGGGAGTTCTATGGCTTGTGTTGCTCAGGTCAGAGAAGATGATCACAATGGCCCCTTCTGGGATTTGAATCTATGAATATGAATCTATACATTGAATGAAAATTAAAATGTGCCCAGTATGCATTTTAATAAGATTAATTGTGCAGTTATAGAAACCATAATTTTGAAGTATGTGATCTACACGCAGGGCAGCATTGGCCCAATCCTGCGACTTAAATGGGAGTTGGGAATACTCAGTAGCTCTCAAGATTAAATCCATTGAGAGAAGCAGAGACAGTCCATGTGAAAGGCTGGAGAATGAAACATATTATGTTGTATTTTCACTTCAATTGGATATTGATAAGGATTCCCCCAACTTGTCTCTTTCTCACCTTATACATTTCTCTGAGTCTTTTGGGTGGGTTAAAAGATTCTTTGCATCTCTCCAACAGGGAGTGAAAATACATAATGCCACAAAGCTACAGACAAGCCCTGATTTTGGACTGAATATCAGGAAAAACTTTCCAGCAATGAAATATTATATTGGACACAAATGCTAAAAATATGGTCTAGGGAATAATCCTACATTAGTAGGGGGTTGGGCTATGTGACATAATAGCTTTTTTACACCTCTGAATGTTTTATCCTGTGAAACTAAAAGCACCAGTTAATGTATTTGTGTATTTTAAGTAAAATGGCCCCCAAAGGTCCCTTAACAATGACAGCAGAGTAGGCTGTTGGATTTTCCATTATACACCAAGATGACTTTAAACGCAATAAATGTCATGATGCTTAGTTATCTGATGGCAGAACATTTTAGGTGGTTTATAATTTTGGCCTTTTTAAAAAAAGACAATAATACTGGATTAGACTTCAAAATAAACTAGTGTTTTATTCAAGAGTATCTATTACTTCAGGATTAATTGCAGGGTGACATGTTGTGGTATAACCTTTAAATAAACTCCTATATCCTGAAAGCAGAAAAAGTCTTGTAAATGAAAATCTGTATGTCATAGAATGATAATATGTGCCATTCTTTTCAATTTTCATGCAGAATTATATACTGTATGCAGTATATTCACTGTGTGTAAATGATCTAGATATTCATCTATTTCACATGAAAACATCATAATAAATCCAGTTGGTTTAAGGCTAAGAAATGCCCAAGATACTGAATAATACTAATTAAATTTCTTAAACACAAGATTAGTAGTAAACAAAGAGATCTCCAGCAGACAATAAGTGTTGTATTTTATAACAATTATTATTTAAAGTACAAGGATGAACTTATCAAAGTTAATTATTTTTACTTCTTTGTAATAGTGCTGTATAGGTTCTTGATATACAAATAATAGTTCAGCAGTTCAGCCTAACTAAATCCATTTGCTATAGTAGCTCTGTACTCTGTCCATCTTTCTGTCTTTATTACATCATTTTTGAACTTTGATTGCATTATTTGAGCATGAATTGCTATAATGCTATTCTGCACCACTGTGATGGATTTAGTTTTCGTTTTGTTCTCAAAAATAGTCTAGCTATAAATGTATCTCTGTTCTCTGATGAGGCTCACAGTATAACTGGTAAATTCTCAAGAGGAAAAACGGTCATGTATCTCCCAAGAGAAAACAATAAACCCTTTGAAGCAGAATAACCTCTTGGCTGCATTCATTTAAAGGGTGACACACATGCTAGGGAAAATCTTTCTAATGTATCAGACTTAACATTGAAATCTATTCCATTTCTACATATATTCCATATTATCTTTGTCTCTCCGCTAGAGATCAGATATTTATGTACATTTTAAGGGCTTTCTCATTAACAGTCCTTTTCCGTTTTATCCTGACAGTGGAGTCATGGACCCTGATTTAGGAAAGCATCCCCCTTTAAGAAAGCAGTTCAATGTGTTGAAGTGCTTTCCTGAATCAAGACCATAGTGTTGAATTTGTAACATCACAGTAATTTCAGTGGCTACAGAATAATATCCTATGTTCAAGATCAGTGGTCCCCAACGTGGTGCCCATGGGTGCCATGGCACCCACCAGGGCATTTATCTGCGCCCGCATACTGGACGTCGGACAAACATCTAATGAAATGCCACCAAAAAGCGGTAACGTCAAGAGGTGTCGCCGCCAAAAAGCAGTGTCATCAAGAAGTGTCGCTGCCAAAATTGGCGGCATTTCGGTGGCGATGCCTCTTGACATTGCCGCTTCTCGGTGGCATTTCAGCAGATGCTTGTCTGCCAGCCATGATCCTCTGTGGCTCATCATCCGGCGTCCACCAGATGAAAAAGGTTGAGGACCACTGTTCAAGATTATGGGTAAAATCCTGGCGCCATTGGAGTCAATGGCAAAACTCCCATAGATTTCACTGAAAGATCAAGCAAAATGAGAAACTTGTCTGTGGGCTGGTGTACAGTTGGGGGGGGGGGGTATCGATCTAAGATACGCAACTTCAGCTGCGTGAATAGCATAGCTGAAGTCTGAGAATACTGAGACTATATTATTGCCCTTATATAAATCCATGGTATGCCCACATCTCGAATACTGTGTACAGATGTGGTCTCCTCACCTCAAAAAAGATATTCTAGCACTAGAAAAGGTTCAGAAAAGGGCAACTAAAATGATTAGGGGTTTGGAGAGGGTCCCATATGAGGAAAGATTAAAGAGGCTAGGCCTCTTCAGGTTGGAAAAGCGGAGACTAAGGGGGGATATGATAGAGGTATATAAAATCATGAGTGATGTGGAGAAAGTGGATAAGGAAAAGTTATTTACTTATTCCCATAATACAAGAACTAGGGGTCACCAAATGAAATTAATAGGCAGCAGGTTTAAAACAAATAAAAGGAAGCTCTTCATCACGCAGCGCACAGTCAACTTGTGGAACTCCTTACCTGAGGAGGTTGTGAAGGCTGGGACTATAACGGTGTTTAAAAGAGAACTGGATAAATTCATGGTGGTTAAGTCCATAAATGGCTATTAGCCAGGAAGGGTAAAGAATGGTGTCACTAGCCTGTTTGTCAGAGGATGGAGATGGATGGCAGGAGAGAGATCACTTGGTCATTGCCTGTTAGGTTCACTCCCTCTGGGGCACCTGGCATTGGCCACTGTCAATAGACAGATACTGGGCTAGATGGACCTTTGGTCTGACCCGGTATGGCCATTCTTATGTTTAAGTCAAAGTATCTTAGATCAATTTACCTTGGGTCCTCATGGCACGGGATCAACGTCTGTGGCTCCCCGTGTCAACTCCGCTACCGCCGCTCGCTCCGGTGGAGTTCCAGAGTCGACAGGAGCGCGTTCGGGGATCGATATTTCGCATCCAGATGAGAAGCGATATATCGATCCCTGAAAAATCGATCGCTACCTGCCGATACGGGGGGTAGTCTGGACGTACCCTCTGAGTGACATTAGTCTCATTACAGCATAAATCTTGAACAGCATCAGGAAATATATTGGGGGAGGGAGGATTTGGCCAAGTATATTGAGACACCTTTGGAAAAAATAGTCATTTTATATACAATTAGTGTGGACTTTACTTAGTTGGGGTTTAGTCTATATTATCTTCTAGGCAAGGTGATCAGATTGAATGCAGTCTTCAACAAGAGCTCATCAGTGTACTCCTCAACAGCAAAGCCTCAAATGGTTTAGCATGAAGTTTTAAAGAGCTGAGTTAGCTTCTTTCTTACCTTTCTTTCTTAGCTGACAACTTTATCACAATCCATCCATCCACAATCTCACCAAGTTAAACATTGGTGAATGAGTATCAACCTTCATTAGGTCAAATCAAACAGACAGTCCTATCTCTATACCTTGCCTGTAGGGAAAGGTTTATACTTTGAGAAAGAAAGGGGAAGGTCAGCTGATATTTGGCTTGAAATCTGAATTTATTACTCTATGAAATTAATAGCATCCAGAAGTTGAACATATGGCATCCATATATATGGTACTATATATGTTTGATGTCATGTTGCTGCTTAAGTTTTGGGAAATCCACTTTTTTAAAAGTTTAGCTGTGTTGTGGGCTAAACCTTTCAAAACCAAGTGAAACAGAACAGGTTTAATTTGGCCTGAACATTTATTATACCTGGTATTTGCAGGCCCACATACAAATGCATGTTTTTCATTAGCTTTGAATTTCACACACAGCCTAATTTCATTTATTCTCATTTTATGCCCCTGCCAGACCACCGCTCTTGATAAGGAGAGGCAGGTTTTCCGACGAAGACGCAACCAGGATGTGAGGGGACGTTATAAGACTCAGCAAGCTCCACCTGAACTCAACTCTGAATCGGAAGACTATTCACCAAGTTCATCCGAGACTGTTCGCTCACCTAACTCACCCTTTTAATAAAACACTTTTGCTCAAAGTCTTGGTTTAACCCTTTGAGATTCTGAAAATCCTCCAAACCTGTGTGAAATGGTTACATCTGCTCTATCTAGCACTAATGCACGAATGATGGAACAGAAAAGGGTGTTTACAGTATCTTTGTAATAGTAATTTCCTAACTGACTGAAATGATACTTGTGCTCTGTCTAGATTGTGACTTGCTGCTAAAATGATCCTCAAAGGGTTAAGACTATTTTGCATTTTTTTAAGATAAGAGCAATGAATGTTTTCATCAGTCATGCTGGGACCTGCAGTTTGTAATTTTAGCACATGTTAACCCTCTGAGTGCATAGTAATCTTTAACCCTGATGGCCCACACTAGGGCTTTATTGACTTACATGCACATATCTTTCCCCCATCTCCTTAGTTCTTTCCCCAGTTTTCTGGCCAAAACAATATCCAAATGCTACTCTATTTGAGTGACTGCAAATAGGGGCTTTTAAAAATCTTGTTTTAGAGCAGCATATTCTAAACTTCTGTGATATTCCACCACAGAGGGCTGACCATTATTGGTAGGTGCCGTACAAGATAAGTGGAAAATCAGCGATAGGACTGCCTCATAACAGTCTACCTAAGGTGACATGACAATCCCATCAAAATTGTTGCTTCCACATTATTGGCTGCTAGCAGCTGTCGTGTAGTAGTGGCAGAGTCATAGGGAGTGGGTGAAGGGCACATTCTTTCATGCTTTGGTATGTAAAGATCTAATTCTAAAACTTTCCCCTACCACACATGCAAGAACATACAGATGGGGGAGAGCAGTTAGTTTCTCTGTAGCATTGGGATTTTGAAGAAGGAATACTCCTCTCAACACGATCATGTTTTTTCACAGATACACTGTGATTACTGCCAGGAGAGAGACTTTTAAAAGAGAGAGATGAAAAATCCAGCATTAAGGGAAAGAGAGTTACATTATTTATAAATTGGGGGAAATACCTGGCAAGTTAACATTTAAGAAAAACCTTTGGGTGAAATCCTGCTGTCCTCATTGACATCAATGAGAATTTTGTCTTAGAGTGGAAAAACTAAAAACTATTCATCTAGTGGATCTGTCCTATTATATACAGAGGGTGTGTGTGTGTGAAAAACACACACATAGGTTGTTAAACCTCAAGTCAGTGTGATAGCATTTCATTTCATTCTTGTACAAAGAAAAGCCAATTCACAGAGAAGTTATACTTCATAAACTTTTGCTTCAGATAGGATCATTTGAATGAAAAGAGTCCCATATTCACACAAAAGTGGCACTAGTTGAGTAAAAAATGGCACGTTTTCAAAATTATAAATAAATATAAGACCTGAGCAGAAAATATTAACTTTGATGTTTCACATGTTGGTTTTACATTTTGGGGCTGTGCTCACAGAACTCTCAATGAAAACCATGGGAATTCTGAAGGTGAGGGTCTTGTAGGAGCCATCCTATTATTCATTTGCATTCCTAAAGTAACAATCACTGGAGTAGCCAGGTGCCATCTTTTTCTGAAATCTCAAAAGATTCACTGAATGTCATGTGTGTAAATAGTGTAGGTCAATTCCTTTCTCTTGTCTATTCTCTTTAGAGTATGCCCATCTCTCCTTATGTCCATTGTAAGATTTTTATATTTCAAACATTTAATACATTTGGAACCAAAGGAACCTCATTTCATGAGTTTTCATTCAAGTGATGGAAAACATTAATTAGAGTTCTTTGGTTTCGATCTATCCATTTGATTGTGGGGGAGGTCCCCAATGCGTCTGCATAGCCCCATTGACTTTAGTGGGATGCTGCACACAAGTGTAAGAGTCTCAATCAGATTGAGGCCTTTATTGGCAACTGAAGCATAATTAACAGAGGAACACTGGTTAAAGTATAAAATTAATTGTGTCCTAAGCAGAGAAACTCAGCAGGTTTCTAGGGAACTCCATAGGGATAATGGGATACGTAGCTACAGCACACCTAAACTTCAGAGTTTGGAGTGTGCTTCCTGGCTATTGTGCCTCCCTTGTCAAGGTCAGGAGAAAGGATGGAAGAGCTATATAGTGGCAGATCATCTGACCTGCACAACCACCCGTAAAGAGTCCCTGCACAAAGAGACTTCATGGTAGGTATGGAATCATCTTGGTGTCACCCCACTGGGCAGCAGTACCAGAGCAATTGCATTACATACATGTGCTCTACTCTGGTGGAAGAGTGGGTAGGATTTGGGCCACAGTGAATCAATATTCAGGGCTAGGTCCTCAGCTTGTGTAACTCAGTGTAGCTCCATTGAAGCCAATATTGACTTACAGCAGCTTATATAGCCCCTCACGTTATGATATAGCCTTCCCTTTAGAACAGATGCAACTCAATGCAAATATAAAGATATTTATATGGCAATCTAAAGTGTCCATTAATAACACATGCTTTTTTGACTATCAGCAAAACATTGGCAGTTTCAAAGGAACAAGGACAAAATTCGTTCTTCTTAATTAAATAGAGGAGTTGGGGGGAAAAAACAGGTTTGAAACAAATGCTTCATCTCATGAATGTGTAGTGTTATTTGAGATCTTCCTATCACCTTTGCTTTTGTTTTAGACTCCAGGGCTATCATTAAAATAAGATGTTTGGCTCCATCGTACACCATATTGTACCACTTAAAAGATATATAAAAATATCCCCAGCCCCTGAAATTTCCACTCATCCCTTGCAAATTTCTGATCTTTGGCTCATATTTTACTGACGTAACTCCTATAACATTTTACAGTTATATTCTTTAGGCTCCTTCAAGAATGTGCACCAAATAGTTGAATGGGGCCTTTTCACGGTTTCAAGAAAAACTATTGGAATATTTTAACGGTTTTAAAAGAGAAGGTATCCGGATTATAAAGCTAAGGTTTCAAATAGTTAATGGTTGATGCTTGTTTGCCAAAGAAATACAAGGCCAAATTTTGCTCTACTTACACCTTTGTAATCCCACTAAGTTCTTGGGTGTAACTGAGACCAGAAGGTGGGACCCTTAGAATATCTAAACTTTAGTCAAGGAAACTGAACAGATTGGGGCTAACAGACAGTTTCTAATATGAATACACTTAAAAATCTAATATGAGAGCGCATGGCATAGTAGTCATTTTACTGTAAACCATCCCATAGCTTAATTTTACACATTATATTGGTGCTAAACATTAAAATAAAACAAAAGAAAATATGCTTTGTATTTATAGACTGTAAATGCACCACTTCATTATTTTTTATGCATGTTGCTAACTGACTGTCTCTTCCGGTGAGTTTACGTGCAGTAAACTAACTTTATGGTAAATGCAATACTCAAATGTGATGGTGCCCTTCCTATCTTCGTGCACTTTGAATATTGTGCTGAATAAATTTAGAATGTGATTTATCATGTGAAAAGGAAAATCAGCAACCCCATTAGATATAATTTTATTAGCATTTATCTACAAAAAGCTCCGGGATATTATAGTTGTACTCAGAGGGTTAACAGAAAAGCACAAGGCATGCTGATTACATTGGTGTATCCAAACTGCTTTGCTTTTTTAGCCAGTGTTTGCTAATTTTTCAGAAAATTCTTTGAAAATTAAAAGTTTAAAATAACTTAAGTGTTGTTGTTCAAGGAATTTCTATAACCAAATTAATCTTATTTTTAGTTTAACTTATCACAGGAATAATATGTATCATTAATGCAGTGTAAGTCTGTAGTTATAACTTTTATTAATTCCACAAGTGATTCAAGATTTTTTTTTTAAGTACTTAATATAGAGCTTACAGTGGTGGCATAGGTGACTGAGACTGTCTTTCTTTTTGGTAAACAAACAATATTGTAATTTCAAGAGAGTCCTAAGAACCAGCTTTTCAGTTTGGTAGTGTACTAGTTAGGGAAAAGCGATCTCATTACATGCATTGTGTAAATCTTTGTAGATGAGAACTGTTCATATGAATGAACACACTTTTTTTCTTGACATTGTAGCAGAAATTGTTTACTTGTTGATGATCAACCAATACATTAATTTGCTTCAGACTGTTACAGGGGAAAGTGAGACTCCAATCATTGAAAATGTTATTGCTTTACAGTAGCCCTCATCTACTTTAAATGTGGTGCATACTACAATAAGCAAAGCCAAACCTGTGAATAAACTGCTCAAAAAGCTTGGTGATTCTGTATTACGTGGAGTCCTTACATATAATAGTGTTGTAGCACTGAGAAGGCTTGCCAGGTGTTGAAATTGAAATATATATATATATGAGCTAAATTGCAATCCTTTACCCTCTCAGGCATATTTCATTTATTTCTTTTTAAAGAAAAATTGGTTCAGGGGGTCACAATGCCACCGGTCAAGTGCATTAAATCACTGTTATTTGCTGCGCCATGGTACACATTAGCAAATGGCATCCCCTGTATTTAGTTTAGATTGTGGGCAGCGAGAGGTTTCCTAATGTTACTGCAGTGCCCTCTAGCACTGTCATAGCTAAGGCTGTGTTAGTGTTTCAATTCTAAACTCCTAATCTCAAAGGTTTTTAGTTTGATCATAAAAATAGGCTTCGGGTGGATATGTGGCACATGATTGCTTATCCCAGAGTGATTCTTCTCCTAAAATATGAGGGAAATCGGCTTGGCCCTTTTGACATTTATGTCCTAGAAGTGTACACAAAAAAAGAGGAGCTTGCTTCGGGACATTTTTGTGTGGGTTAGTCAAAAATGGCATAGTTTTCACATGAGTTTTACAGGTTTGGACTACAACGTAGACAGATCAAAACTTTTGGGTGCTTTGAAAATCAGTAAGAAAACTCTTATTGAGAGAGAGGCTATTTCAGCAATTTTACTGCAACAAAAAAATAATAGGTATTTCAAGTTCACATGCGTATTCTCCCTGCTGTGTGCTGATGGACTGGTACAGTTTAAGGCCAGAAGGGACCACCAGGTCATCCAGTCTGACTTCCTGCATACCACAGGCAACCACCAACACCCAGCACCCTCACACTAAACCAAACAACCAAAATTAGACTACGGTATTACAGCCCAGAGGATATTCAACTATGACATGCCACAGGCAGAGAGTGTGAGGAACTGAGGTGCACCAGTACCAGAGTTCCTGCAATGGCAGGGAATTAAGTGTAATTTCCATTACCAATAGTGTGAGTTACTCAATGCATCAAATACTGAAAGTGGATTTTGTAGAATTTCTGTGGAGCATATGAACTCATACAACTTGATTCTCCTCTCACATTTAGGACTTGCTCCATGTAAGAAAATGGAATTATGCCAATGTAAAACAGGTATAAGCAGAAGAATTGGGCCCATTGTCACTTAAATGACAAACTTATCATAGTAACATCAGAACTGGATCCTCAGGAGCTCAGAACTGTGGAGGTTATCAAGACTGTTTTAAAAATTGAATATGCACACTCTTTGCATATTGCATATTGCAATAAATCCATGTACAACAGGTAACCTCACTGCTCAGGCACAAATCTGAAACAAATTTGCATTTGCCAAGGGGTGCAGTTAATCTCTCTCTCTCTCTGTCACACACACACTCTCTCTCTCTCTCTCTCTTAGATCCCAAAACACAGCTGTCTCCTATATAAGCTAAAAGAGAACTCCTGTAGCTATTAGCAATAGTGTTAAATATGGGCTAATGGGGAAAATAGGTATTAAAAAATAATTCCATGAGCATTTTTTATAAATTCCCAATTCTAGACCATACCAGTTCCGTTTGGGAAAACAAAATTTCCAAAAGGACCTTTTATGCACACCTTTTTATAAAACTGTATTTATACTTGAACAGCCCATGTTTAGTATTTTTGGATTGCCATGCCAGATCAGAGGTTCATCCAGTCCTGTACTCTCTCTCTGACCAGCTGCATCGGTGGCAGGAACAAGAAACACAATAGTGGACTGTTATGGAATGATCTACCCACAGTGGAGACGTCTTCCTAACTCTGGTTAGTGACTGACTTATCATAGAACTGGAAGGGACCTCGAGAGGTCATCTAGTCCAGTCACCTGCACTCAAGGCAGGACTAAGTATTAGCTAGACCATCCCTGACAGGTGTGTGTTCAACCTGCTCTTAAAAATCCCCAACGATGGCAATTCCACAACCTCCCTTTGCCCTGAAACAGTTTATCTTGAGCTGGACTTTGGAATTAATTTGTTTAAACATCCAATGTCTTTAAAACAATATAACCCAGTATTTGCACAATAATAGACTGTGTGGACTATTTACAATGATTTTACAATGGACAACAGATTTTAAAGATTCTGAACTTGAATACGTTTCCATATATGCTTCCTTTTTAAGGCAGATGTATAACAGAAATTAGCACTCATACACAAATATATTCAGACAATGTTAGGGTCATAAGCTGATGAAAACTGTGCTTTGAGATGTCATATTTATGGTGCATTATAAACTGTTTGAATGAATGGGCTTCAGGATTAGGCCCTGACATAATAAATTAGGAGCAAAGGGTGAAATGCCGTATTTAATTTGCCTTGTGTTCCAGTTTAGCAACTAAAGTGGTCTCCTATCAAGGGACCTCAGATCAATGAAAGATTATCTGCAACACATAAACACGGTGAGTTGAGTGTAAAATTAAATAGCAAAGGTCTGGCCTTTCAAAAGTGTGTGATAGATTTTAAGTTTCTTTAGTAAATCCCACATGCAGAAAAAGGCCATTAAATCTCTAAATAATGGATCTGAACTTTTGACAATTTGACGAAGATCGGGAATTTTAGTTTGTAGTCTCTTTGTAATTATTTGATTGTAGTTGTGCTTTACATTTAAGGTGAATACAATTCTTGAAAACTTTTGATATTTTAAAAGAAAAAAATCTGATTGAATTATGCTTTAATACGTTGAATATCTTCTCTATTTATTTCCCTCAGTGAGATGTGATGCTGAGGAAGGGGAAGTCCTGAATAATTCCCAAAGGACAATTTGCCATTTACAATGATTGTTGCTATGTACTCTGTAAAAAAAAATAATAATAATAAAAAAAAAATTATTGAATCTAATCCAAGGTTAAAGACATATCCACTATAACTTATTTTTATGTTATTAAGGAATTAATAATAGCCTTTTATATTCTGTCTGAAAGAAATTATTAAAGGATTAGTTGAGTGTGAAATTAAATAGCACTTTTCTCATGCATGCTAAAGAGGTGTCTGAAGAACTGGTTGCATTTAAACAAGTTTTCTAAATGGTTTTGATTTTGTGCAAGAGAAAAATCCCATGTTTCCTTTGAAAATACCAAATTTAGCAAGTGCTAAGTGGTTCAGAGGACAAAGGTTAATCTTTAATTTTCATGCTACTAATGAAATAACTTTCAAATGATATGTATTGATGCATAAAGCTGGAACAAAGTCAAATGGCATTTTTCAAATCCCGCTGTTTATACTAATAAATGTAGGTTAATATGGGATGAGATCTGATATGTTAACTTATGAGCTAAGCTTTTATATTGCTTGTTTTTATGTAAAACATTTACTTTCAAATTATAATAAAATAATAGAAAATTACGTACCAACCATTTTACTTAATACCTTATCTGCAGTCTGAACTTGCAATGATTTCATGTTCCTCTAATAGAATGATGCTTGGAGGTATTTCAGTTGGCAAGCAAATGGCTAAAGTTATATCCAGCTGCATTCCTAGGGGATTTTGCACAAGGCTTTAAAAATTAGTCATGCAACCATGTTGTTATTTTCCCCATCTAAACCTCTGCACCAATGTGAGTCTTGATGAATATGATTAAAAAGTCAACTATTCAAAAAATTCCCACTTTACATAGTATCAGGGGGTAGCTGTGTTAGTCTGTATCCACAAAAACAACAAGGAGTCTGGTGGCACCTTAAAGAGTAACAGATTTATTTGGGTTTGATTAGGGAATGGGAGTGGCTGGCTGTCACATAAATAAGAAGAAAACAAAGAAAGAAGAAGTGGGGCCGCTATACACTGAGGATGGAACGGAGGTTAAGGATAACCTAGTCATGGCCCAATATCTAAATAAGTACTTTGCCTCAGTTTTTAATAAGACTAGTGAGGAGTTTAGGGATGATGGGGAGATGATAAACTCTTGGGAATGTGTTGATATGGAGGGGGTATTCACCGCATTCGAGGTAGAGCCAAATCTGAACAAGCTTAATGGACAAATCGGAGGGGCCCGCTGCAATCTCCCATCGGGATATAAGATGGAACTGGTGCGTGAAATTTGGCGTAGCCGTAGCGAGATTTTTGTAAGCAAGTCGAGGAACTCGGTGGTTGTACCGGTACGTACGTGGGAATTGCTAACGTTATTTCCTATTTTTTAAGAACAGAGCTAATAAGTGACGTCTGGGTTAATTATAGCCTGGTTAGGCTGAACGTCTGTAGTATGTGAAGGTTGTTGGGAAAAAATTTTAAGGGAGAAGTAGTTTGTAAGGAACATTGAGTGCAATGGTAATGGACGAATTGCAACATGGATTTACTAAGGGATCGTGCCAAACCAACCTGATCTCCTTATTTGAGAAAGGTGACAGATTACTTAGATAAAGGAAATGCGGTAGAAATTCTAATTTACCTCGATTTCACAGTAAGCGTTACACAGTTCCGCATGGGGAACTGTTAGTTAGAATTGAAAACGATGGGGATGGAAGTATGTAAGTCTGTTAAGGGGTCCAGGAACTGGTTATAGGGAGACTCCAGCGGTGCGTAACTGAAGGGTGAACTGTCAGGCTGGAGCGAGGTTACTAGTCGGTCCCTCAAGGAGCGGTTTGGTGACCGATCTTATTTATACCCTTTTTGTTACTTGACACTTAGGCAACAAAAAGCAGGGAATGTGCTAAGAAGTTTGCGGATGAACAAAGCTGGGGGTATTACTAACACGGAGAAGGCACCGGGATACATTCAGGAGATCTGGACCACTCTGTTAAACGGAGTAATAGTATAGGATGACAATATTAGATATGAAAAGTGCAGGTCATCGCACTTATGGATAATAATAAAATTTAAATATACGGTTGCGACGCATCAGTTGGAAAGCGACGAGGAGAGAAGGACCTTGGGGTATTGTTGATAGCAGGATGACTATGAGCCGCCAATGTGATATGGCGTTAAAAAAGCACAATAGGTTTAGGAATGCATCAGGCGAGGTATTTGCCAGCAAGGATAAGGAGGTGTTAGTACCATTATATAGGCGCTGGTGAGACCCACCTGGAAGTATTGTGTGCAGTTCTGGTTCCCCTGTTAAGAAGGATGATATCAAACTGGAACAGGTTCAGAGTGGTACTAGATGATCCGAGGAGGAAACCTGCCTACTGAAGGAGACCAAAGGCTTGGTTTCAGCTGCCAAAAAGAAGGCTCCTGGGGGATATGCAGGGCGAGGTATTTCCAGCAAAGGATAAGGAGGTGGTATATCTTTGAAACTCTGGTGAATCGGGGGAAGTCCCAGATGCTGGAAACAGGCATAATGTAGTGCCCATCTTTACAAAAGGGAGGAGGAGGATCCGGGAACTACAGGCCAAGTAGCCTCACCTCAGTCCTGGAAAAATCAATGGAGCAGGTCCTCAAGGGAATCAATGCTGAAGCACTTCGAGTAGGGGACATAATCGTAACTGTCAGCAGAATTTACCAAAGGCAAGTCAGCCTGACTAACCTAATTGCCTTCTATCGAGGAGATAATGGGTCGGATGAGGGGAAGCAGTGGACGTTTCATTCCTTGACTTTAGCAAGCTTTGATACGGTCTCCCACAGTATGCTGCTGGCAGTTAAAGAAGTGTGGGCGGATGAATGGACTATAGCATGATGAAAGCTGGCTAGATCATGTCGGTCACGGGTAGTGATCAATGGCTTCCATGTCTAGCTGGCAGCTGGTTCAAGTGGATGCCCAAGGTTTGGTCTGGGGCCGGTTTTGTTCAATAATCTTCATTATGATCTGGAGGTGGTGGAGTGCACTGCTCAGCAAGTTTGCATGATGACACTTAAACTGGGAGAGTGGTAGTTACACTGGATGGTAGGGAATGAGATACAGAGGGACCTAGAGCAAATTAGAGGATATGGTCAAAACAAACCTGATGAGGTCAACAAGGACAAGTGCAGAGTCCCTGCACTTAGGATTGGAAGAATCATTCGCTTACAGACTTAAGGACCGTAGGCTAGGAAACAGTTTGCAGAAAAGGAACCTAGGGTTACAGTGTACGAAAGCGATATGAGTCACAGTTTGCCTTGTTGCCAAAGGAAGGCTAACAGCATTCTGGGCGTGTATTAAGTAGGGAGCATTCGCCAAGCAGATCGAGGGACATGATCACTACCTCTCTAATTCAACATTGGGTGAGGCCCATCTGGAGTACTATGTCCGATTTGGCCCACACCAAGAAGGATGAATGAAATTGGAAAGACGGGCCAGAGAGGGCAACAAAAATGATTTAGGGGGGTGCGCACAGGACTTTTTGAGGAGAGGCTGAGGGAAACTGGGATGGTTTAGGTCCTGCAGAAGAAGAAAATGAGGGAGCTTGCTAAGCTGCTTTTGACTACCTGAAAGGGGGTTTCCAAAGAGGATGGGATCTAGATGTTCTCAGTGGAGCAGACTGACTGAACAAGGAGTAATGGTCTCAAGTTGCAGTGGGGGAAAGTTTAGGTTGGAGAATAGAAAAACTTTTCACTAGTGGGGTGGTGAAGCACTGGAATGGGTTACCTGGGAGTGGGTTGGGGGAAAAAATTCTCCTTCCTTAGAGGTTTTTAAGGTCAGGCTTGACAAAGCCCTGGCTGGGATAATTTAGTTGGGAATTGGTCCTGCTTTGAGCAGGGGTTGGACTAGATGACACCCTGAGGTCCCTTCCAACCCTGATATTCTGTGATTCTATTACAAAAGCAGCTTTGCCTCTCCTGGAATTGACACCTCCACATCTATTATTGGGAGTGGACTTCATCCACCCTGATCGAATTGGCCCTGTCAGCACTAGTTCTCCACTTGTGAGGTAACTCCCTTCCCTTCATGTATCATTATATAATGTCTGCATCTGTAATTTTCAGTCCATGCATCTGAAGAAGTGGTGTTTTACCCACAAAAGCTTATGCCCAAATAAATCTGTTAGTCTTTAAGGTACCACCAGACCCCTTGCCACTTTACATATAAACTTTCCAGCACAGGAGGTTAGTTTGGATAAGCATATGGAAATCAAATATAACCATGGACTTAACTGCCTTTCCTCTACTGCCCTTCAACATTATACATACCAATTCTCATGAGAAGCGTGAATACTGTTTTACTGTAAAACCTTGCCAATTCCTATCAGTTACTGAATTTTTGAGAACGAGCATGTGAACGAAGACACACAATGAAAGACCAAAGTCCAGTGCATCACAAAATTTACTTTCCTTTGTTCTGATAATTGGTTTAGTTTTAATATAATATTCAGAGTTATCAGTAAATGTACAGGAATGTAAATCATAAAAATGAGGAAGTCTTAGAAATATGAGACCTCACATGGGCTCTCTGATTACCTTTGCTGTAAGGTAGAGAAAGTGGTACACCAATGAAAATGCATGAGTTGTCCAGCCTCTCCACTGTTAGTTTCTATTTTACAGCAAGTTTATAGAAGGATTTCATATGAGGCAGATAAAGAACTGCAAATCTAAGAAGTAGTGTTTAAGTCTTCTAATATGCAATGTTACTTTTTCATAGAACCTGTAATTTTACAATCTTACAATAGCGATATACACCTCTGATGCTGCAAGTGCCCTGTTTTGACTCCTCCTTATAAAAAGAATGTGTTCTCTCTCAATATTTCTACATCTTCAAGCTCTTCTGTTGGGTCTTGTGACTAAAGATTTAGTACCAACGTTATGTATGCTACTGTGAATGTTCTGTTCTTTCAACTGCTATTCATTATGTTAGGGTCTTTCAAAACAGAGATTATTTCCAAGTGAGATATTGAAGGAAGAAGATTGCCATATTGGAAAAAAATTACAGTAACTGAGCATAGAACTATTGCAGGAACTTGATATGTGACCATTCACATTTAAACTAGGGCTGTCAAGCAGTTAAAAAAATTAATCATGCGATTAATCGCACTGTGAAAGAATAATAGAATACCATGTATTTAAATATTTTTGGATGTTTTCTACATTTTCAAATATACTGATTTCAATTACCACACAGAATACAAAGTATACGTGCTCACTTTATATTATTATTTTTGATTTACAAATATTTGCACAGTAAAAAACAAAAAAAAATAGTATTTTTTCAATTCACCTAATAAAAATAATGTGCAATCTCTTTATCATGAAAGTTGAACTTACAAATGTAGAAGGTGACATTGTAAATAAGAAGCAGGCAGGTAGGGTTGAGTGCTGTAGCTATCTTCAGAAATCTCACATTGGTACTTTCTTTTCGTTTTGTCAAATCTGAAGTGAAAGTGTTCTTAAAACAAACATGTACAGGGTCATCATCCAAGACTTTTATAACATGAAATATATGGCAGAATGTGGGTAAAACAGGGAAGGAGACATACAATTCTCTCCCAAGGAGTTCAGTCACAAATTTAATTAACAAATTTAACTTTTTTAAATGAGCGTCATCAGCATGGAAGCATGTCCTCTGGAATGGTAAGTGAAGCATGAAGGGGCATACGAATGTTTAGCATATCTGACACGTAAATACCTTGCAATGTCGGCTACAGAAGTGCCATCTAGATGCCTGTTCTTGCTTTCAGGTGACATTGTAAATAAGAAGCAGGCCGCATTATGTCCCATAAATGTAAACAAACGTGTTTGTTTTAGTGACTGACTGAACAAGAAGTAGGACTGAGTGGGCTTGTAGGCACTAAAGTTTTACATTGTTTGGGGTTTTTTGAGTGCAGTTATGTAAAAAAAAAAATCTACATTTGTAAGTTGCACTTTCATGATAAAGATATTGCACTACAGTACTTGTATGAGATGAATTGAAAAACACTGTATCATTTTTACAGTGCAAATATTTGTAATATAAAGTGAGCACTGTACACTTTGTATTTTTTGTTGTAATTGAAATCAATATATTTGAAAATGTAGAAAAGCATCCAAAATATTTAATAAATTTCAATTGGTATTCTATTGTTTAACAGTGCAATTAATCATGATTATTTTTCTTAATCACAATTACTTTTTTTGAATTAATCACGTGAGTTAACTGCGATTAATTGGCAGCCCTAATTTAAACATCATATGTACTCAACAGAATGATGGAAGGGTCACTGAAATGTGTGGTGAGGACATGTTCTCACATGGCTTTAGGATGGTTTGGGATTTTGCAGCGTTTCCAAAGTTTTTTTTAAAAATGTAAGGCGTAGGCACACAGATTGGTCCTCAGGCCATGTGTCTCCAAGCAGTTACATGACATAGCTTTATTATTTGATTCTATTTAATCTACATAAAGCCCTTTTCCTTGGCATGACAACACATAACTGCAAAATGATGGGTGGTCATTTTAAAGGTTAGGATCAACACTGGGTCCTCTTGCAGCCCCTTTGTACTGTCATAGGAAGTTAGACTCTCAGCACTTGAATTCTCAGCACCAATACCTAACTACTTGGTATCAGAGGTCATTTTTATTCCATTAGTCTTGACATGTGCTCAAAAAGACTTATCTTAAAGTATATTTATTTCAGAAGATACTATGCTCTAAAAATTATCATCTTTAATTATGAGAACTAAAAAACCATAGATATCTCTGTTCCTGGACTTCTCAAGTCATCCCACGAAGAAAGAAATCACTTTTTCTTTTCTGAATGGTTAGTTCTGTGAAAAGATAAATCCATTGACCCTGAAAATAGATCTCCTTTTACTCTTGGCCACATCCATAATCCCACCTTTCTCAGTAAATGAAATGAAAGTCAGAATTAATGTGCCACCAGCGAGTTCTCATTATTTCCTCAGAATTACCTATTCATTTATCAGATTATCCTGCTTAAGTAATGAATTTGACAGTCTTGGTTCCTTGTTAAGAATATGAAATATCTCCTAACTTTGAATAGGTGATATTAATTTAAGCCCTAAACCAATGAAGACATTTTAACCAATTTTTTTTTTTTTTTAAAGGGAGCCCTACAACAAAGGTTCTAAATCCTTGTCTAGTCCTTGAAGTCAGAGGGCCTATCCAGGGTCAATTGCAGGATCAGGCCCAAAGCAGTCTGCTTTTAACGTGCTTCACATCCTATAGCTCTCAGTAACTTCAGTGGAAGCTGAATATGGATTTAGAAGTCCAATTTTAGGTTCCCATTTGTTAAGAACTGGGCCTTTATTTTTATTTTTCACATAAAGTGAATTTATTTGTGCATTTTGAGGTCCATAGTTGCCAATAAACCAAACAGTCTATACAGGGAGAAATTTCATGAGAGATGTTATGTAGACCTACATAATTAAGAGGAGATTAGAGACAACAGGTTAACATAAGAACATAACATAAGAACGACCATACTGGGTCAGACCAAAGATCCATCTAGCCCAGTATCTGTCTACTGACAGTGACCAATGCCAGGTGCCCTAGAGGGAGGGAACCTAACAGGCAATGATCAAGTGATCTCTCTCCTGCCATCCATCTCCATCCTCTGACAAACAGAGGCTAGGGACACCATTCCTTACCCATTCTGGCTAATAGACATCTATGGACTTAACTACCATGAATTTATCCAGTTGTCTTTTAAACACCGTTATAGTCCTAGTCTTCACAACCTCCTCAGGTAAGGAGTTCCACAAGTTGACAGTGTGCTGCATGAAGAACTTCCTTTCATTTGTTTTAAACCTGCTGGCTGTTACATCTAGATAGATGTAATTAGATTTTTAACAAACAATTATATTTTTCTGTGTATTTTACAAAAGGCAAAATTAATGCAGACAGAATTATGGTTTCCTTTGATTATTTTTTCCAGAGAAAGCATTCCCATACCTTTGTGTATAATGCATATATGAATTTAACATTGCTGGGTCTTCCATGCTACTGCAGCAATGATTTCAGCTATTAAGGAGGCGAGTGGGTCAATTAGCATTTGGTAACTTAACGAGTGAAGTACAGGAGATAAATGTATTTCTTTGTCAGGTTTACTAGATCAGATTTGACTTCAGAAAAGTGTGGTTAATAGTATGTTGCCTGACATTTAATTCAGCCAAGATGGAGGACTAGGGATACAGGGAACTGAGGAAGTAGTGGATCTTGAGGACAAAATGGATTCAGAAGACCAGATGGGGTTGGTTGCATTGAGAGTATAAGCTATGCTTTCACTACGTGGCTCTCTGTTGTTGTCTTCCCGCCCCAAGTAGCTGGAGAGAGGTTTGAATCTGCTTCTGGCTCAAAGTTGATGGATTTGTGTCTTCAGCTCAAGCAGTAGAGACTCATAGTGTTAGAGTCAGAGGTCCCAGCTTTGATCCCCATGCCAACACCTCATCAAGAGTTGTTTGCAAGAGCAAAGCCAAAGGTGAAGTTGAGTGGAGCAGGGGAAGGATGGAGACATAAAAAAAGAGAGTGCTGATAAAAATGGAGGGTGGGGAGCAGTGTTGTCTAATTTTTAACGTCCAGATGCAGAATGAATTTTGTTATGTACAACAATATGGAGGTGATGTGGGGGTGTGGCTGAGGTGTTCAGAGTGTGGGAGGAGGCTCAGGGATGGGGCAGAGAGTTGGGGTGGTAAGGGGGCTCTAGGATGGGGCCAGGATGAGGGGTTTGGGGTGCAGGCTGCCCTGGGGCTGCGGTGGGTAGAGAGGACTGCCCCCAGCTCTCTGTTGCTGCAGCAGCTTGGGGCTGGGGGAGAAGCACCTCTCCCGGGCCACAGCAGTTCTGGCAGGGCTCCTCTCCCTGGCAGCTCCAGCGGACCTGGGCTGGGGGAGGGGTGCCTCTCCCTGCCTGTGTGGCCCTTGATAGCCTGCTGCGCAGCCACACGGTTTACAGGGAATTCAGGTGGGGAGAGAGATTTGGAGAAAGAAAAGAGATTGGGACAATGGAACACCAAATAGGAAAGAAATTGAGGGAATGAGAAAGTTCCTAACTCAACATTTGGGGAAGGGAGAGGGAAGGGAAAAAATAGCAAGAACAAAAGGATTGTAGGAATAGCATGAAAAGATTGTAGGAATTAAAAAAAATCCAAATAAAAATACTGAAATTAACAGTGAGAAGATTAGTTCAATGAAAAAGTGAAAACAGGAGAGGCTAAAAGGGTAAGAACAGAGTTAAAAGGTAAATAATAATGTGAATCATTGTGTAGAAATGTTGAGGAAAATATAGAGAACCAAAGGAACAAAGATGATGATTTCATATTTATTATACTGAATATAGCTAATCATCATTTTGATCACAGAATAGTGGTACTGAAAAACTTGCCAACTAAGTTATCTAAGTAAAATAAATAAAGGTGTTTCTGTATCTGCAGTTTGCTCTTAGTTTTTACACTAGAAACACTGCAAATACTTTAGGCCCCACTCCTGCATTGAAACTGACACAAGGGGAACCCATGTGCGCCCAGAAAGCCTGGGTAAGCACAGGAGTCTGCTGCTGGGATTGCACTGCAGGATCCAGGCTTTAGTTATATAAGGTAATTAGCAAGAATGAGTCACATCACTGTAGTATAACTTGTGAAATGATGCACCATTATTTTATATACACTGAAAAACTAGAGTCACATGTTGGACACACGTTGTCTATTTTGTCACAATATCTGCCTATAATCAAGTCTCCCTGTTGATCTCATCTCTTCAGATTACTTCCCCTATGTAAGCAGAGTCAGAATGAGCTCTACCCTGACATCTGGTGATGAGTTGTGGAAAAGAACTTCAGGGGCTGATCTCGTTTGCATGGGCACACCCACCCTGCCTAGCATGATGGCACTGCTTGCCCAAATGGTCACTTTGGCTGCTGTGAGATCCCCAGTCTTTGTTATTGGGGCAGCAGTAACACAGTGTTGTTATGCTGGTTATGTGAATCAAAGACAGTAGAACTGTACTTGGCATTTTATGATGGAGGGACTCGCCCTCAACTAAGTAGCTCTCGCTAGGCAAGGGACATGGGTTCCAAAGCCTGCAGAACTAAGAGAAGTTAGAGATAAGTATGCATATTTGTTAGCATGCATATTTTCTGAGGGCCATAAATACCACTTTAATCCCTGTTTTCTCCACTGTGCAATAACAGAGCTAATTATGACTCTATTAGGAGTCTTGTTACATGCTGCAGTGCTGACATCACTGGTGCCTAGGTGTAAGCTTTACACCTACTTTAAGCTAGTGGTTTAAGCTTTACACCTACTTTAAGCTAGTGGCCACACACTAACAGCTGAAATCACTGAGAATTGAGTGCTGTGTTAAGTGGAAGGGCCTGAAGACATAGTGGTGGGGGGCTAGCAGGGCGGCTGGTGGAGAGGAGCAGCCAACAGGACAGCTGGCAGAGAGGTGCAGCTGGCAGTGAAGACTGCAGCTGAACCCCACAGAGAGGCTTGGCAATCGGCTGTTGACCTGAGTAGCAGAGCATGTAAGATGCCCCCATGCCTCCCCCCACTTCCACTCAGACTGGGAGGTAAACTCTGCAGATGAACTTCTGAACTCTGGGGTTGCACTGACCAAGGACAGAAACTGTGGGTGGGGTGACTGTTGGGTTGCTGTACTTAAGACCCTGAGGGGAAAAGGACACTGCCAAACTTACTTGTTATGAATCCTGTTTGTGGTGTTTCCCCAACATAATGCCATATTGTTTCCCTCCTTTATTAAAAGACTTTTGCTACACTCAGACTCTGTGCTTGCAAGAGGGGAAATATTGCCTCTTAGTGGCTCCCAGAGAGGTGATATGTGATTGTCCCAGGTCACTGGGCTGGGGCTTGAGCCGGTTTTGCGTTGTGTTATTGAAACAGAACCCCTAGATATTGAACCCAGCCTTTGTTGCTGCCAACTCTAATGGGAAGAAGAAAATCGTACATGATTCTCAGCCCCCACCAACGGCAGCTGCCCACTTTGCATGTCTCTATGTATAGGAATGACAGAAGAAGAATGTTTCACTGGTTATAGTGTCAGCCAGGAATTGGGGGCCCTTGATCAATTGCCTCCTCTGCGACGCCTTCCTCTGTGACCTTGGACAAGTCACCCAGCTTCTCTGTTGCAGCTTCCCACTTATAAAATGGGAATGATTAGGAAGTACTACCAAGAGTTCTGAGAAAAGCAATAACTATATATGGCGAGGAGCTTACATACTAGGGTAATGGCAGCTTGTAGGCACAACACACCCTGCATCTTGGCCAAGGTTTAGACTAGATGACTCTTATGGACCCTTCTAACCCTGTGGCCTCTGTGCAGGTTCACCAGCTGGCCCTGGAAAAATAAACCTGTCCAAGGACAGATCTCTTTATATCCCTTTCTTCAAGGCTGGCTTTATTTCCAAAATGCAAACCTCAGACCAGACCAACCTAGTTCAAACTACTAAATATTAATAGCCTTAGGTCCTGCTAGCTTCTGGCAGCTGAGAGAGGAGAGGTTGTAGCTATTCCTGGTTACTAGGGGTAGATCTATGCTAGGACGTCCCTAGTCATAGAGTTTAAGGCCAGAAGGGACCATCAGATCACCAAGGGTATGTCTACACTACCCACCAGATTGGCGGGTAGCGATTGATTTATTGGGGATCGATATATCGCATTTCATCTAGACGCAATATATCGATCCCTGAACGCACTCCTGTCAACTCCAGAACTCCACCAGGGTGAGCGGCGGTAGCAGAGTCGATGGGGGGAGCCATGGCTGTCAGGATGGGAGGTAAGTCGAAATAAGATACGTTGACTTCAGCTATGCTATTCCTGTAGCTGAGTTGCATATCTTACATCGACACCCCCGCAACCCCAGTGTAGACCAGGCCCAAGTCTGACCTCCCGTAGCTCACAGGCTGCCACCCAGCCCAAGCCCAACAACCAGAATTAGATTAAAGAATTACCACCCTCACGAGACCAAACTGCTCTGTGCCACAGTCAGAAAACAGAAGGGACTGAAGTGCACCAATGCCAGAGGCCCCTGCAATGACAGGGAATTAAGTGAGATATACCCATATGATCCTGCTACAGAGGAAGACAAAAAAAGCCCCAAGGTCACTGTCAAGGGAACCGACCAGGAAATTCCTTCTTGACCTCAGATATGGTGATCAATCAGACCCCAAGCCTCTGAGCAAGAACCAACCAACCAGCCAAGCACCTGAAAGATTAATTCTCATTATCACTGACTCGTTCCATTCAATGTCCCATTTCCAGTTGTGGCCACCTCTAATATTTCAGAGGAAAGAGACCCTCTCCCCCAACCCCTCCCCTGAATACATCCTGGATCTTTCGTCCCTGCTACCCCTGCATGAGAACCAGAAAGCTTTCTATATGGCTTCTTGTCTGGTCAATGCTAATGTGCCTGTTTATGTGCCTACTATGACTATAGCTGCTGTTTTAAAGGCCCCAAGGGCATAACAGGCAATAATGAACATGCACCCCAAGGCCCAGTGTCTTGTTACAGGGTCATATAAATACTTCAAGTAGATAGGAATATTACATTTGTGAATAGTATGCCAACGATCTTCAGCAGGGAAAAGAAAACCAACCTTTACCAGTGTGAAATGTGTGACTTTCCACCTAGAGATGACATCCAGCAATGTAAGAAATTATGCTTTTATTGCAGTCAGAGTTTGCAAAGCCAGTAATAAATTCTGGATTCACTGTGTGTGTGTAAAAGACAAGGAAAAGAGAGCCCAGGAGCCCGCTTCCTCCTCTTGTATTGCTGCATGGAGGCCATCAAAATCCTGGGGTTTGTGCTCCCCGAAGGTGATGATAGGGAAGTAGAGCAGAACTATAGCCCTTCTACACTAGCTGCATCCCTGGGCCTAATGAATGCTGCACCTACACAAAGGGAGGGTACACAGATGGTTCACTTCAGCACCACCTGAGGTGATTCTCTTACTGGTGAACTCAATAGGCAGTCTGGGAACTGCACCCTTGCTCTTCAACCACAGGTTTAAATGCCATGGAACAACATGATCTCAAAGACATTTTCCATGTCCTCTCTCAATGTGTTCCTTTCTGATCCACTCACCAGCTCCAGCAGTGCAGTATTCTGATTTTTAATAACTGTTCTAGTTTTCACATTCCTGTCAAGGCCGCAGTTTTCCCTCACAAGTGTGTCAGAAAAGCCTTCCATTGTTTCCCTACTGATCTGTAGAGGATTACAGTGTTTTACATTTGGGGCTTTCTTAATTGAAAAGCTGAAAACATATGTGGATGCTTAATTATAATACATACATCCAACAGTGTCTCTGCAAATTAGAGAATGTCATCCTGTTCTCAATATAAGCCAAAAGAAATTATTCCTCTGCCCTCAGTCTTTCCAGTTGCACTCAAATTGCGCAAGTAGAGAAGCGAGAGACCTCATTGAGTGCATGTATTAATATGCTCTATAGCCTTGTATAAAACTTAGGTGGTTGCCATTAAAATTCACCCTAGAACCTCAGGTAGGGAAGCTTGTAAGACCCTGCCTAGAACTGGAAGGGGATGTTACTGTGATTGCCTAAACTGGAAATTATTAAAAAGCCAGTCTAAAGCCTGGAAAGGTTTAGTTTACAGCTGCATCCCTCTGTATGAATACAGACTGGCAAGAAAGATACTAGAAACGCAGTATGTTCCAGAAGCTTGTGTGGGATGAAGACCAGTATGTAAAACCACAGCCAGAGACAGCCAAGCCACAAATAACAATGTGGGATTGAGATTTCTTAAAACCAGCAGTTCACAAATCAAAGACTGTACCCAATGAGGAGTTACAAACTGAAACAGCACAGGAGAGAAGTCTGGAGAGCTATGAACTGGGAGAATAGAGTCCAGGCTGCAAAATTCTAGTGACCACAGGTAC
Source organism: Chelonoidis abingdonii (assembly GCF_003597395.2). Classification (NCBI taxonomy): domain Eukaryota; kingdom Metazoa; phylum Chordata; order Testudines; family Testudinidae; genus Chelonoidis; species Chelonoidis abingdonii. The sequence continues at coordinate 321,916,718 of NC_133769.1, forward strand.
TGGAACTAAGGGTGTAGGGGGGGAGGCGGAGGTGCTATAGCACCCTATGACTTAAAGTGGTTTCCATTATATACAGGATTTACAATTTGGTTCACAGCACACCCACTATAAAAATTGTTCCAGCACCCCTGCTAGTGACATACAATGCTAAAGCTTTTGCAGTCCAGTAGCCAGTCAGTGTGATACTGTTTGTTGCATTCAATTCTTGGGAAGTCTTCAGATGACACAGTCATGGGTGCTATTAACAACCTAGAGAGAGAGGGACTGCAATCCAGTACCAATGCCCTCTACCACATGGGAAGTCTGTGGCAGATCCAGGCAAAGAAACAAGCTTAGGTCCCAGTTCAAAATAATACTGATTGTAAGAGCTGAGTTGGTCTCCTCAACAGACCAAGGACCTCTCAATAAATAGATACATCTCCGACCCCACTGAAAGAGACAAAACAGCGCCATCACTCTCCCAATCAACTGTGGCAAGGGTGCCGTGTACATGCTGGGCAAGAGAAGGAAGAGCGGAAACAGGTATTGAGGTATCATTTGTACTCTGTAAAATATGGAGGGTGTGTGCCTGTTCCACCATCACTCCACTACCCACTCATCTGACCCAAGCTTCTCTCACAAATCTGTTTTGCAGTCACTTCTCTCAGGCAATACTCTACCCAAAGATTTTCAAAATGCCTGCCTGCTGCCTACTTTATGGACCTTCCAAAGAGGGGAGGTTGAACAATTGCCACCCATCCACCTTATTAACCAAATATGACACTTTACTCTTAATCAAATTTAACTAGCCCCCAACACTTGCTCATACCACTGAAAGCAATTCCTCAGCCTAGCATTCTCCTCACGGTTCATGACTATGATTGATGTGTCATATGCAAAAGCTACAACCCAGAGGTAAAACAACATGGCCCTGACCCTCAGGTCCAAAATTTTCTCTGCCAAGCACCTAACAAGAGGATCTACCAAGAACACAGAGCAATGGGCTCAAAGGAAAGCCCTGCCTCACTTCTGACTTGGGGAGATAGCCCCCCACCCGAGCCAGTCATTAACCAAAGGATAGGAGGCAGCCCCTTTATACAAAGGTCTGCAGCCTGTCGATGAAGAGCCCATAGTGCTACAACACATCCCACAGATACTCTTGCCACACCCAATCAAAGGCTTTGTTTTCACTGAAGGCATCATCCTTGCCAGGAACCTACTTCCCCTGCCTCAAACACCTCTGGATGATAACATAGTAAGTCCACTAGCAGTCTACCCTTGACTGCCCTGGCCTGTGCTGGATGGATCATTGCTGGAGCCACCCCACCAGGCTACTTCATAAAAACCTTTGCCAAGCTTTTAGAGTCTGTATTCTGTAGGGTGAGAAGTCTCCAATTTTCTAACAGCGACCATCGCCCTCCCACCGTCTTTGCTCAACAAGATCAACAAGCCCTCATTAAATGACCTCTCTAACTTCATCCTTCCCAGCCCCTGATTATACATAGCCATCAACACCAGAACCAAAAACAATAGGAAAGCCTGGTACAGTTCACTCTTCAGCCCATCTCTACCTTGGGACACCCCTTTCTGGAGTTCTTGACTTTCTTACAGAAATGTCCTGATATGAATCGTGGTGCACAAACCTTCTGACTGAATTACTGTGACTTTGTGCACTACCACAGAATCCAACAACACTGACTGCTCTCTCTTATCCCTCTGTACTGATGTCTGCTGTTGCTGTTCCTCTCCCCCAACAATTTGGTGTAATAAATCTGTATCATATCCAACATCTGTTCAGGGTCTCTTCTATACCTCCCTTCTGCATTTTTCAAATGGAACATATCCCTCACCTCCTTCCTCTCGTTTTTATAGGCAAAAATCTGGTGCCAATTAATCTTGGCTTTTACTCTAACAGCTGCTGTTATCCCTTTATTTTTGGGCTTATCCCTGACACGTAGGCTCCTAATATCCTCCTCCCCATTCCTGAGACTGTCACTCTTACCTCTGACATCTGAGTTGGCGTGCTCCTGCTCCTCCCCTCCCCCATCTGTCACATGTTCCTGACAAGGGAAGAAGGTGTGCTCGAGGCCAGGGCTGTGAGGAAATCCTCCCCATAAAGTATCATCGCTCAAAGACTATGTAGTTGCTCGTGATACTGGCCCAACACTTCTTTTAACACCACCATTTTCTTTTCCCCTTTTCCATCCTCCCACAGCCTTTCTGCCTCTGGTGTTGTCTTTGGTTCTGTTCACCCCAGAATGGCCACTGGGATGATCATGGGCTAAGCTTAAGAGCTTCCCCCAGTACTTAGTTGGAACCAACAACTGTTTTTGAGGATGCCAGTCTTCCTGGTGTCCACCAGAAAGAGTCTCCTTGTATAAAAGTCCTTGTTCTACAACAAACCGGGATCGGTTAGAAGAGCTGAGAGCGGTGGGGTGCTCCGTGCACTGCCCAAGCTTTCTGAAGAGGCTGTCATCTTTGCTTCCTGCTTCAGCCTGGAACTGTTCCCTTGAGGCTGAAGACACAGTCCTCCTTAGACTGTGGACTTGGGCTGGTCCCTCGAAGCGATGTAGGTGATTGGGGTTGTTTTTCGATTGATTGGTGACACCACTCTCCACGTTGGATTTGGCACCTATGCGATTTTTCAGACTCTGGCCTGAGAGCCTCCTTGGGTAGGGTTGTCTGCCTGCTTCTGCCAGGTTCAGGCACTGGCGCCCTCTGGCCGTTGGTGTTGGAGATGGGGTTTGCAAGCGCTGGCGTTAGTGCTGGCAACAGTTCTGAATGCCGGTTTTTGCCTTTTCCACATCCATTTCTGGTGACTGGATGCACTGTTGGCTGTTGCAGTCCGTTGCAGGGGATCCGGGTCTGCCAACCTCTGTTCTGTCTCTTGGGTAACACAGACGTGGCCCTTGTGGACGGTCAGGAACAGGGATGCGTCTGGAAAGGCTTGCCTGGTTTGGCTGCGTGTAACATTCCCACCCTCTTGGCCCACTTCACTTGGTTGGCAAGTCGTTCCCCCAGTAGATGGGGATGAGATAATTGTCATAGGACTGCAAGTCCACATTCCTGACCAGCCTTTGTACTGGACAGGCAGTTCAGCTGTAGGCAAGTCTACAGAGTTTGACATGAAGGGGTAAATTGTCACTTGGGCCTTTGGGCTGATGAATTTGGGGTCCACTAAGGATTGCTGGATAGCTGACACTTGTGCCCCTGTGTCTCTCCACACGATAACCTTCTTTCCGCCCACTCTCAAAGTTTCCCTTTGCTCCAAGGGTATTTGAGAGGCATCTGGGCCTGGGGATCTTTGGTGCGATGATGGTGTAATGAACTGCACTCGGTTGGGGTTCTTGGGGCAGTTGGTCTTTACATGTCCCAGTTCATTACATTTAAAGCATTGCCCAGCTGACTGGTCACTGGGCCGAGGTGGGTTGCTGGAGACTGGTGAGGTGAGACAATAGGGAGTCTGGGGCTTCCCTTGGGTTGTAGGTGGGGTCTTGCGTTGCCCTCGGTGATAGAGTTTATTGTCTGTTTGCCCTCTGTGATATTCGCTCCCCTTGCTAGTAGCTTTTTTCTTTTCTGCCACTTCCACCCATCTGGCTCCAATCTCCCTTGCCTTGGTTACAGTTTTGGGCTTCCCATCTCTGATGTACCTTTCTATTTCCTCAGGAACACCCTCTAAGAACTGCTCCATTTGCATTAGGAAGGACAGCACTGGCAGAGATTTAACATTTGCTCCTGATATCCAGGCATCCCAATTCTTTCCAATCTGGTAGGTGTGTTCGGTAAATGACACCTCTGGTTTCCACCTTAGGGCTCTGAACCGCTGACGGGCATGCTCAGGTGTTAGCCTTATTCTGATTCTGGCCTTGGTTTGAAAAAGTTCATAATTGTTCATGTGTTCCTTAGGCATTTCAGCCCTACCTCTGCTAAGGGTCCACTGAGCTGTGGCCTCAGCTCTATCATGTACTGGTCTGTAGAGATGTTGTACCCATGGCAGGTCCTTTCAAAATTTTCTAAGAAGGCCTCAGTGTCGTCTCCTGCCTTGTAGGTGGGAAATTTCCTGGGATGGGGAACAGTACCTGGAGAAGGGTTGTTAGGGTTGGCTGGAACATCTGGCTCAGCCTTTGCTAATTTCAATTCATGCTTTCTTTCTCTTTCCCTCTCTTCCATTTTTTTTTCTTTCCTCTTTATCTCTCTCCTGTGGGCAGCCTCTTTGGCTTCTTGTTCCCTTTTTTGGGCTGCTTCTTCCCTTTTTTGGGCCGCTTCTTCCTTGGCTATTTCTGCATTAATTAGTTCCATTCGTCTCCTATGTTCGTTGTCTCTCTCTATGGCTTCTAGCCATGCCCGTTCCTGTTTAATGGCTTCCTTGGAACTCATGGTTCCTGCTTTCTTGTGCTGGCTGCACTACCTCTGCAGCTTACTGACTGCTTGGTTAACAGAGATTTTCTAACTAGGTATGCCCAAGAGCTAGAAAGGAAAAAAAAACAATTCACTTGTAAATGCCTTTTGCTGGTTGTGTGCTGGCTCACAGCTTGAGCCTCCTCTTAACAAAGACCCTTGTTAAAAAACTTAACACTTCTGCCCTCAGGCTGCCTTCCGAACAGCCAGAAAGGAGAGAAAAAAATACTCACTAGCTTTTGGTCCTAGAAATCCCAACCGCTGCACGTCATGTCAAGGTATTTTTCCCACTTTGAACTTTAGTGTCCAAAAAGTGGGGACCTGCATGTACCCTTCTAAACTTAATTCCTAGCTTAGATCTGATAGTGCCGCCACCAGCCAAAATATAGTGTTTGGCACACTCTCTGTTCCCCAAAAACCTTCCCTGGGGAACCCAAGACCCAAACCCTTTTGGTCTTAAAACTAGGAGAAATAACCCATTCCCCCTCCTTTCCCCCTCCCAGACTTTCCTCTCCCTGGGTTACCCTGAGAGACTACACTGATCCAAACTCCTTGGATCTTAAAACAGAGAGGAATTAACCTTCCCCCCTCCTTTCCCCCCCACCAATCCCTGGTGAGTTCAGACCCGATCCCCTTGGGTCTTAAACAAGGGAAAAAATCAATCAGGTTCTTAAAAAAGAAAGCTTTAATTAAAGAAAGAAAAAGTAAAAATATCTTCTGTAAATTAGTATGGAAATGTTTACAGGGTAGTCAGATTATATAGCTAGACGGGACTCCTTCCCCCTAGCGCTGATATTCCCAGTTACAGCAAACGGAGGTAAAACTCCTTCCAGCAAAATACAACATTTGCAAGTTAAGAAACAACATAAGACTAATTCACCTTTTCTAGCCAGTACTTACTAATTTGAACATGAGAGACTGTTGTTCAGAAAGATTGGGAAGAACCTGGGTTGCACGTTCTGGTTCCTCTAGCCCCAAGAGCGAACAACAACACAAATAAACAGCACAAACAAAGACTTCCCTCCACAGATTTGATAGTATCTTGTCCCCCTAATTGTCCTCTGGTCAGGTGTCAGCCAGGTTCACTGAGCTTCTTAACCCTTTACAGGTTAAACGAGACATTACCTTAACCATCTGTTTATGACAGGTGTGCTAAGTTTAGTTCACAGCCTATGTATATACAGTTGATATTCTCGCATTTTCGGGAGTCCACCTGTCCTTCACCCGGCAAGATTCAATGAAAAACTGATGCACTTCTCATTTCCTACTGCCCAGTAGCCTGCCAAGGAGGAATATACCTGAATCCTTAAAATTGCAAGAGGTGAAAACCATGTCCTCTTCCCTTTTCCTCCATCTAGTCACAATGCCACTGCAATAGTTCAAGAACCTCAGATTCAACATCTAAAATCCTTTCCAGAACTAATATGACTCGTACAGTAACTCTCACTAAAAGGACCACGTTACATTTTTCGTTGTTATGTTGCTGATCAATTAGGGAACATGCTTCCTCTAAAGTTGTGGCAAATGCTTCACTATTACGTTGTTTGGCTTCCTGCTGTTTCTATAGCTGGCGGGCCTATACCTATGTCGCCCGCCCCACCTGTGCCTTCTACCTGCTGGCAGACGCCCACAGATCAGCACCTTCCCCCTTCTCCCGCCACCTCTGCCCGCGGCAATCAGTTGGCTTGTGGCGTTGAGGAGGGAGGAGCGAGGAGCGAGGACTCGGTGCACAGGCCCCCCCTCCCTCCCCTGCCTCCTGAACACCACAGGTCAGCTGATTGCCCTGGGCAGGAGGGGGATGGGCAGGAGAGCCTGCATGCCAAGTTCTTGCTCCTCCCCCCTCCCTCCCCTGCCTCCTGCCCACAGCAATCAGCTGGCTTGCAGGGTTCAGAAGGGAGAGGAGGGAGGGGGAGGGAGGACACAGCATGCGAAGTAAAGGGGGAGGAGGTTGGGGGAAGAAGAGGTGGGTCAAGGGTGGGGTCTTGGGGGAAGGGGTGGAGTGGATGGGCCGAGGGTTGAGCCCCCTGCCCCCAGCAAAGTCAGTGCCTGTGCTTGCAAGAACAGCAAGAGGAGCAGCCAGACAATCCATCCTCTTCCACTCTCTGACTCCACCACCTCAACCAAGCTTCATACTCAGCAGTGATGATTGTGGTATTAAATTGTTTAAAACTAATACCTGTATTAAATTGCTTGTTTAAAATTGTTTAAAGTGTATATAATGCCTTTTGTCTGGCAAAAAAAATAATCCCTGGAACCTAACCCAACCCCATCTTCATTAATTCTGATGGGGAAATTGGATTTGCTTAACATCATTTCATGTAAAGTCGCATTTTTCAGGAACATAACTACAATGTTAAGTGAGGAGTTACTGTATCAAAATGCAAAATTACCTGCACCAATAGATAATACAATTCTTTCAACATGATAGTCTGGAAACCTACACGTTTCACTCCTTTCTGTATGAACATTTGGTTAATTGTACTCTTCCTTCCCCCTCAAACATGTATACTCACCACCCTTCCCATCCCCTTTTTTTCTGAGACTTGCCCTTCGAATCCTCTTCCCAAAAACCTTTCAGTTCAGATTTTTATACTAATGTACACCTCAGTTGAACTTCATCTTCCCTAGTCCATCAATACCCCTCTCCATCCACCTCACTGCTTCCATTATCCTGCACCTGAATAAGTCATCTCCAAAAATAATCAGACCTGTAAAAAGTAAAGGAGTAACTTCCTCCAACAATAGTATTCTCTTCCTTCCTGAGTTAGGGTGCTTGCAAACATTAATGAACCTGCACCTCGTGCCATCCTTATATTCAGAGTCTATCATTATCACTCAGCAGGGTGCTAGCTCACAAAACTGCAGCTGAGGAATCTTGAAGGTGTGGAATACTATACCCATGCCGTCAGTTACACTTTCACCCACTGACTATAAAGGCCACTCTCTCCTTCAACTAGATCTAGGGCTGGTCTACCCTGGGCACTCACATCAGCATAGCTATGTTTCTCGGGAGTGTGAAAAAGCCACATCCCTGAGAGAAGTAGCTATGCCAACCTAATCCCCAGTGTAGGCAGTGCTAAGTCAATGGAAGAATGCTCCTGTTAAACTAGCTACCACCTCTTGGGGAGATGGATTATCTATGCTGACAGAAGAACCCCTGCCATCAGCAGAGGTAATTTTTACAGTGAAGTGCTACAGTGACATAGTGCAGCACTGCAGCTGTAGCATTTTAAGTGAAGACATACACTTTTCACTGTCTATTTCAGCGTGTAATCGAGTTTCCTGCATCAACACATCCAAGTGATGCAGGTCTTGTAAAATGGATAGCTTCCACATCTGTGCTTTTGTGTTCTAATATTATCTGTACTCAATGCTCCCACCATCAGAGAGTCTGGTTCCCCATCCACTCTGTGGGTTACAGAATCCCCCACCCCCAGTCAGAAGAGGAGGCCATCAGAAATACTCAAAGGAAATTTAATAGGTAGCCCCCAAAATCATGCACGTTTCCATCTCCCATCCTCAATCTCTTGAATTTTCCTTCTTCCTTCCTTTCCTCTTCAGTTGGCTCCCAACTCACCCCCTTCTTACTCTGTGCTTTCTTATGAGTGCTTTTCAACGGTTTATGTTTCCCCAACGCTTTTGGATAATCTAGGAGCGGGGAGTTAGGCTGTGCCAGCGATACAGACTCCTCCACTGACTGGAAAATAAGTGTTGATGGCTGTGGTTCCACCACTGGACAGGATAAGTCTTCAGCAAGCAAGCAAGCCAGTTGTCCCAGCCACCTCCCCCAGTCTTTTCCGTCAAGAACCCACATTTTTCTCCTCCTCCTTTCCATCTCCTTTTGCTGACCTACCAATGTCTCCCCATTCCTAGCCCCTTCCCAATATCCACCACTGATTCCATAGCCTCTATTGCCGCAATCAGGGTGCTGGATGCCCCTGCACCTTTTGCTAGCTCATGGGCCTCCATCTTCTCCAACCACTTGGCCTGAGTGGGAGTAGGGTGACCTGACATCCCACTATTAGGTTTTTTTCCTATATAGGCAACTATTATCGCCCCCCCCCGCCCCCACCCCTAGTCCCATTTTTTCACACTTGCTATCTGGTCACCCTAGGTCTGAGGAGAAAATGTATTGCCCTGTCCAATAGGTAAGAAAGCAGATCCTGGAAGAAGAGGAGAAGAGAAATAGCCCAGGGCTCCCACCCCAGAGAATCCCTTTCATCCACACTAGGACCTTCCAATACTCCACCAATCTCTACCCCATTCAAAGGTCCTCTGTATGATAAGGGCCTCTGACGGATGCCCCTCATCCAGAGTACAAGATGGAATTAACTGCCCCTGGGGTGAAGTGGGGAAATGGGAAATAAGTAAGCAGGGGAATAAGTAACAGGGAAAGATGCATAGAGAGCAGCCTAGAGGGAGACAGAAGAAAGGAAACCTCTCCCTCCCCACAAGGCACCCAATGCTGCTGCTGGGGTTTTATCAGGAGAGCTCTCTCGTTGGGGCCCATCATGCTCCACCTCACTTGCTGCTGCTCCAGCACTGAACCCTTCTCCTCCTTCATCCCACCTCTCCTTTCTCCTCCTCTGCTTCTAAGGGTATGTCTACACTATGGGATTATACCGATTTTACAGAAACTGTTTTTTTAAAACAGATTGTATAAAGTCGAGTGCACACGGCCACACTAAGCACATTAATTCGGCAGTGTGCGTCCATGTACCAAGGCTGGTGTCGCTTTCTGGAGCGTTGCACTGTGGGTAGCTATCCGATAGCTATCCCATAGTTTCCACAGTCTCCCCCACCCTTGGAATTCTGGGTTGAGATCCCAGTGCCTGATGGGGCAAAACACATTGTCACAAGTGGTTCTGGGTACAGCCTCACCCCTCCCTCTGTGAAAGCAGCAGACAACCATTTCGCCCCTTTTTTCCTGGGTGAACTGTGCAAATGCCATAGCACAGCAAGCATGGACCCTGCTGAGCTCAAGACAGCAATCATGGATGTTGTAAATACCTCACGCATTATCGTGCAGTCTATATTGAACCAGGACCTGCAAAACCAGGTGAGGAGGAGGCGGCTACAGCAGTGCGGCGATGAGAGTGATGAGGACATGATGAACACAGAATTCTCTTCAAACCGCGGGCCCCTGCGCTTTGGAGATCCTGCTGGTAATGGGGCAGTTTCTAGCCATTGAACGCCGATTTTGGGCCAGGAAACAAGCACAGACTGGTGGGACCGCATAGTTTTGCAGGTTGGGACGATTCCCAGTGGCTGCAAAACTTTCGCATGCGTAAGGGCACTTTCATGGAACTTTGTGACTTGCTTTCCCTGCCTGAAACGCCAGAATACCAAGATGAGAGCAGCCCTCACAGTTGAGAAGCGAGTGGCAATAGCCCTCTGGAAGCTTGCAACGCCAGACAGCTACCGGTCAGTCGGAATCAATTTGGAGTGGGAAAATCTACTGTGGGGCTGCTGTGATGCAAGTAGCCAAAGCAATCATTAAGCTGCTGCTACGAAAGGTTGTGACTCTGGAAATGTGCAGGTCATAGTGGATGGCTTTGCTGCAATGGGATTCCCTAACTGTGGTGGGGGTGATAGATGGAACATATCCCTATCTTGGCACCCAGAGCACCAGGGCACCCAGTACATAAACCGCAAGGGGTACTTTTCAATGGTGCTGCAAGCACTGGTGGATCACAAGGGACGTTTCACCAACATCCACGTGGGATGGCCAGGAAGGGTTCATGACGCTCGCGTCTTCAGGAACACTACTCTGTTTAAACGGTGGCTGCAGCAAGGGAATTACTTCCCAGACCAGAAAATAACAGTTGGGATGTTGAAATGCTGTAGTTATCCTGGGGACCCAGCCTACCCTTGATGCCATGGCTCATGAAGCCATACACAGGCAGCCTGGACAGTAGTCAGGAGCTGTTCAACTACAGGCTGAGCAAGTGCAGAATGGTGGTAGAATGTGCATTTGGCCGTTTAAAGGCGCGCTGGCGCACATTACTGACTCATCAGACCTCAGCCAAACCAATGTCCCCTTTGTTATTGCTGCTTGCTGTGTGCTCCACAATCTCTGTGAGAGTAAGGGGGAGCCTTTATGGCAGGGTGGGAGGCTGAGGCAAATCACCTGGCCGCTGATTATGCGCAGCCAGACACCAGGGCGATTAGAAGAGCACACCAGGAAGCGGTGCGCATCAGAGAAAGCTTTGAAAACGAGTTTCATCACGGGCCAGGGTACGGTGTGACTGCTTGTGTTTGTTTCCCCTTGATGAAACCCCCCCCCTTGATTGACTCATTCCCTGTAAGCAACCCACCCTCCCCTTCGATTACAGCTTGCTTAAGGAAATAAAGTCACTATCATTTAAAAATCATGTATTCTTTATTAATTCATTATAAAAGAGGGAGAGAACTGACAAGGTAGCCCGGGTGTGGTTTGGGAGGAGGATAGGAGGGAAGGAAAAGGCCACTAAAAAATTTCAAAGTAATGACAGCCTTTTTGGTTGGGCTGTCCACGGGGTGGAGTGGGGCGGGTGCACGGAGCCTCCCCCACGCGTTCTTACACGTCTGGGTGAGTGAGGAGGATAAGGAACATGGTGAGGGGTGAGGGTGGTTATACAGGGGCTGCAGCGGCACTCTGTGATCCTGCTGCTGTTCCTGAAGCTCCACCAGACGGCCTCGGAGCATGTCAGTTTGATCACGCAGCAGCCCCAGAGTTGCATCCCGCCACCGCTGATTCTTCCTGCCTACCACTCTGATCTTTCCTGCCGCCACTCATCTCGAGCGCTCTCGAGCGTCTATCTCTGTTGGTCCTCACGTCACTGGCATCTTTTCTGTAATTTGATACCATCCTTCCACTCATTCAGATGAGCTCTTTCATTGCGGGTCACTTCCATGATTTCCGAGAACATTTCATCTCGCATCTTTTTTTTCCGCCACCTTATCTGAGATAGCCTTCGGGATGGAGTAGGGACTTGAAAAATTTGCAGCTGCATGAGGGAGGGAAAAAAGGGAGAGAAAGTATTTAAAAAGATACATTTTACAGGACAATGCTTATACTCTTTCACGGTGAACAACACTAGTCACCTTACATAACACATGTGATTTCGGTACAAGGTCGCATTTTGCATCTTAATATTGAGTGCCTGCGGCTCTGGTGTTAGAGATCTCACAGACGCAGGTCCGGGCAGCAGAATTTGGCTCGCATGCGGGCATGGTAAGACATTGTCTTTTGGCTTCTGCAGCCTTCATATATCCAGCACCCTCCTTTCCCAAATACCAAGCAAAGCCTGTTCAGTGCTGCTTCTTTTCTGTTAACATGCAGTAGCAGAAACCACCTCCCTCATCGAATTCTCTGGAATGATCGTTTTACCCCTCCTCTCACCGTGTGGCTGGTATCATGGAAGATCACTGCTAAACACCCCCCCTCCCCCTCCCCTGCATGGCTGGTAGTGGGGAAGATCCCTGCTAGCCAAACGTGAAAAAGCTCAGCGTCAATCACCCGCCCCCCCTTCCCCCTGCTTGGCTACCTGCAAGGAAAGATTTCTTTTAAGCAACAGGCAAACAGCCCAGTAGGAATGGCCATCTTTGTTCCCTTAATTAAATTTTCTAAATTTCAACCAGGTTACCATGAATGATATCACTCTCCTGAGGATAACACAGTGAGATAAACAATGGACGTTGCTTGAATGCCAGCAAACACTGGGACCATACGCAGCTAGGCTTTGTCATGCAATGATACCAGATCACTTGCTATATGCATGGCATGGTCAAGTGTCCTACCATGGATGATGGAATAAGGCTGCCCTGCCCAGAAACCTTCTGCAAAGGCTTTTGGAGTACCTCCAGGAGAGCTTCATGGAGATGTCCCTGGAGGATTTCCGCTCCAGGCCTAGACATGTTAACAGACTTTTCCAGTAACTGTACTGGCCGCAAATGCATCCCAAGTCCTCAGGGCAAATTAATCATTAAAAAATGCTGCTTTTAAACCATGTCTTATATTTACAAAGGTACACTCACCAGAGGTCCCTTCCATGGCTTCATTGTGTGGGATAGTGGCTTGGGAGGGCTGGGAGGGTAATTCCTTCAGGGTGAGAAAAAGCTCCTGGCTGTTGGGGAGAACGGAGTACTGTGTGCTCTCTGCAAGCTCATCCTCCTCTTCCTCCTCCTCATCTTCCCCATCCACCGAATCCTCAGCCATGGCTGAGATTACCACCCCACCTCAGAATCCACTGACAGGGGTGGGGTAGTGGTGGCAGACCCCCCCAAGAATTGGATGCAGCTCAGCGTAGAAGCGGCATGTTTTCGACCCTGCCCCGGACCTTCCATTTGCTTCTTTGGTTTTCTGATAGGCTTGTCTGAGTTCCTTAACTTTCACACAGCACTGTACTGAGTCCCTGGTGTGGCCTGTTTGCATCATGGCCTTTGAAATTTTTTCAAATGTTTTTTCATCTAATCTTTTGGAACGGAGTTCTGTTAGCATGGAATCCTCTCCACATATAGCGATCAGATCCAGTACCTCCCGTGCGGTCCATGCTGGAGTTCTTTTTCGATTCTCAGGAGACTGCATTGTTACCTGTGCTGCTGAGATCTGCGTGGTCGCCTGTGCTGGTGAGCTCTCTACACTGGCCAAACAGGAAATGAAATTCAAAAGTTCACGGGGCTTTTCCTGTCTACCTGGCCAATGCATCCAAGTTCAGATGGCTTTCCAGAGCGGTCACAATGGTGCACTGTGGGATACCACTCGGAGGCCAATACCGTTGAATTGCGGCCACACTAACCCTAATCTGACATGGCAATACTGATTTCAGCGCTACTCCCCTCATCGGGGAGGAGTTCAGAAATTGGTTTTAAGAGCCCTTTATATTGATATAAAGGGCTTCATTGTGCGGATGGGTGCAGGGTTAAATCAATTTAACTCTGCTAAATTCGATATAAACGCATAGTGTAGACCAGGCTTAAGACTCTGAAACACAAAGCTGCCATATGGCCATATTCTTGACATTTAAAGCACTGCACCTTGTAACAATCACCGGCAAAATTAGTTCTTCAGACCCACATGTATAACAGGTGCGGGGCCCCACATACCTAACATAGCCCCCCACCCTCCCTGCCAACTCTATCAAACTCGGCAAGTGTAATAATGTATTATTTCCCAGGCTCCTCCTCAATTTAAACAGAAAATTGATTCCCACGGCCAAATTCCCAACCAGCTATAATGCTTTTCTCCCTTTGCCAGTATTGTAGTTTCTTGCTTTAATCAGTCTTCAATCAATTCATAAGAACTGTGCTGTTTCTCAAGAGAATTGTTACTTTCTTTTGGTCTGAGGCAGTTGGAGAAACGGCCACCACATTCTGTTACCCACAGTGCTTCTAAAACTTTCCATCAGAGCGTTATTCCTAAAACACAGGTCGATTTCCCTTGACCCTGGTGGCTGAGCTGGGTACAAAGGCCCAAACCTCATGGCTTTCAAAATGATTCTCTATTAAGAGATCTCTCTCACGTATGTGTGTTATTAGCAGTGTTTGATTGTAACCCCTTGGCTGTCATCGTCCTTTTTGGCATTCGGGACATTGGCACCTGAGACTGTTCATTGCTCTGTTACTCTGTTGCTCTGTTACTCCGCTGTTGGGTCCATACGACATGAACCTCTGCAGATGTCCTGCTGTTCTGGAGAGCCTGAGCAGTAGAATTCTCTCTCTCAGACCCATCTTCCTGGGTCAGTTTTGTTATAACCCCCCCCCCCCCTTCTGCTTAGCAGACTCTTATTCCCTAATCAAGGCAATTATCCTCTGTTATCTAGTTGCTCCTCCTACTCCAGCCCCATTCCTTCTCCTTCTCCATTTCTTTGTCCACTCTGGTTTGTCCTAACCTGGTCACTTTCCTCTGCTCCACATCCATGTCAAGCCTCAGTGTCACTCTTAAACCAAGCGCCATATGAGCAGCAACCACCTTCATCACCACCTCCATGCTGGACTTTCTCCAGTCACTGGTGACTCACCCAGCATCTGGGGTGCAATTTACGGCACCCCTAGATCTCTGCAATTCCTTTGCCGGTCTCTTCTGCCACCACCACATCACTGCTTCCTCCATCATCTGCATCATCTGCTACTGCCACACCTCCCGATGTCATCTCCACTATCAAAGGGGGGTGGAAGCTCAAGTCTCTCACCTCCCCGCCCCCCCGCCCGCACTCCCTGGCTCTACCTGATTCAGTTGCTGTTGCAAACCTGCCCTACTATGGGATTTGCTGCAGCCAGTGATGCCCTTCTTCCAGCCCCAAGTCTTGTGGCTATTACTGCTGCACAGCTCTTTGCCCATTCCAGGATCTTCTTCCCCAACCTCTCTAAACTACCAGCCCCCATGAAACCTAACATCCTCCCTAGTCCCCTGAACTGTTCACTGCTCTCAGGAGCTCTCTGGTTTACTGGTTCCAAGAACTCTCCCTGGTATGGCAAGCTCCCCAGAGAAACTCTTCTCCCCTCCCTTAGGGTTGGGAGCCCCAGCCCTCCTGAGCTGCCACAAACTGCTCTCCATTACCTCCCATTACTGCAAATGCTTCCAATGCCTTTTTTTGTCCTCCTCCCACCTCCTCCTTCTTCCCTCCTCTGCTTAAATGACAGTCTTGCAAGAGGGAATCAGGCCTTCCCTGAAAATCCCCTGGGTCTCCAGCAGCCATCTTGTCCCTCTCACCCAAGTCCATGGCTAGCCCTCGGAAGGGGGCGTTCACCCAGCCTGTCTCTGGCAGGGTCTGCTGGGCATATGAGCCAACCCAGTTCCACCTTGAGTAATTAATTGCCTTGGTGTCTGGGCAGCTAAGGAATATCTGCGTGTAAAAAAGGTTTATGAGGGCAAGCACCCAAGAAGCAAGACTTCTCAGGGGAGCTCATTGTTTCATTAGCAAAGAGAGAGGCTGAATGCAAGATATATTGAACAAGTGGAACTTTATTAAAGCCTGTGTGGCTGAGATGCTTCTTCCCCAAGGCCTCACGTTCCCTGTTTTCTTAGTGTCCCCTCAATAACAGTCCCTGCAGGGAACTTGGACCCTCTGACTCCAGTTCCACTAATCACGATATGCTCACCAGGAAAAGGGGTCTTAGGAAAGGTGCTCCTAGATGGAAGAGGTTCTGCAACACAAGTGCTATGAGTGTCAAGTCCTTAGGGAGACATGGTCCCAGTGAAAAGGCCTTACCAGACAACAGCAGCAGGTGCTCCAAATTGCAAAGGAACTACACTCCGCTCTGGGGAAGAGCTGCAGTGATTTGACCTCTGCAGGGGTCTTGGTTCAGAGATGGAACAAGAAGCCTGACTACAGCGAGGGAGCCTCAGTCTAAAGAGTCTTACCAGTAAGAATGGAAGAGATTAAATTAGCTCCCCTGCCTATGGTGCTGGGGGCAAAGACGTGCTTTCATAGCTGCTTGACCTTTGGCTAAACAAATTAGATCCCTGAAGGGGGCGCTGTTTACCACATAAAAGCCACATTGAACTTATTGGAAGTTGAGGCAGGGACACACCCATGATTCTGCACCATGTGGCATGGCACACCAGCCTTGACACAATGGAGCACTCCAGGGGTAAGTAATGCATAACACATGGGTCATTTCTGGCATAGCTCAGAATAGAAGCTAAGTCTTTAATATGGTAGAGCCAACTCTCATCCCCCTTGTCAAACTGCCTTTCAGAAGGAGTATGCCAAATTATGTGCTGGATGACACAGCCAGGAAAAAATCCCAAGAATCCTAATTCCTGATATTCTTTTGCTGTCTAAAAATAGTTGGGTAATCACAGGCAAACATTTTGTGATTTATCAGCATATTAGATTATCAGGATAATTTCACATGGTCATTACATCAAGATTTGATAGAAAGATGCAGGCTGTCCAAGAATGTAAGATTAGCTGAAGAAAACAAATCAGATCAGTTCTGAAAAAAACATCCTGGAGAAATAAACTGCATGTTTTAAAAAAAGGTAAGAGTTTTTCCTGTTAAACTTTTCTGCAACAAAGAAAGTATCCATAAGCGACAGCAGAAACCACAAGAATATCATGTAAGTGCAGTAAACCCAGAAAGATTTTAGTAGAAACAATATATCAGGAAAAAGTGTCAGAGTTGATATATTTATTTTAAAAATAGTTAGAAACAAATATTGAGAGCAAAAGGTCTTTTTGGCGCAGACTGGAGGACAATGCTTTAGTCTGTGTTGTCTCTTCCCACCAGAAGGAATGCACTGCTCCTACCCTCCTTCTACCTTCCCTTCCCTGCCCTGATGCAATGAACTTAGAAATAAAAATAACCAGTAGTGGACTTCCTGTTCTGGGTCCAAAAAAGTCAAAATATTTACTTTTGATATATTGACATAAAATGTTTTGTTTCAACATTTTTTTGACACAAAATGTGTCAATCATCTAAACGAAATGCTTCAATGTTTTCAAAATTGAATGCTTTAGCATTTCAGAAGGGCAAAAATCTTTAAAATTTGCTTTTTTGTCCCCATTTGGGAAAAAACAAAATTCTGAAATTGCATTTTTTTATACAATGGAAATTTTATTTTCTAGCCAGCTCTAATCAATAACCTGCCATCTTATCCTTACAAAGAATAAAAGCATGGGAAAAACTATTATTTTACACATTCTTTAAAAAAAAAAAATCCCGCACACCCTTGATGTAGGCAAAAAGTATTGCTTTTCAAGCCTATATGAGTGGTTGCCTGACTAAAGACTCGTCAAGCTCTCTCAGGAATGATACCATGCAACACACAGTTGAATACTGGCGATGCTGCCTGTCCACATGCCATATGGCAGCAGATGCTGGCACCCTCCTTTGGTACTTACATCAGAAATCGCATTTGATCCAACCCACCATGACTGACTATATTTATCACCATAAACCATGTGTGCTAAATGACAAAAACCTAACCTGGAGTAACCCTGTAACCTGATTCACAATACGAATATTCTGAGAAGAGACCCATTGTAGCTTTTAAATGAAAGCATCAAGTTTGGAGTGGTCTAATTTACTGCAAATGAGTGAAAGGAATTCTGCTTTATTTTTATGTAGGAAATTAGGCTGGAAAGAACTGTAGCTCTGTCTTGTCAGTCCCATGGATTTTGCCAGGATGAAACCACTCCATACAGTAATATTATGAGCCTCCAGCTACCCATCTGTTTCAGTCTTAAATACTTTGATAATTGTGTCTTTAACTACTTCCCTTGGTAGCCTATCCTTTAACCCAATAACACTGTTAGTAGGGGGACAGAAAAATATTGCAGATATTCAGTCTAAATCTCTCTTTCTTAAATTTTAAGTCATGTCCACTTTTTTTCTCTTTGCTTTTTTTCACTGAGCCCTCAAGTTTGTGGCATAAGTTATTATTAATCATAGCTCCCTTCCTTTATTGGCATTCTTTTGTTCTACTAACTCAAGAGCCTTTTTACTTTTGTTTTATCTGTATGCAGGACTTTACATTTTAGGATATTTGTCATATGTTTGCCCACTTCCCCAGTCTGTCTGGTTCCTCCTCTAATTTGATTCAAATGTTTCAGTTGATCCTTCATGTTATCAATGAATATGAATATCCCAAAGCTTATACTAGCTTTAAGAGTATAAATATAAAGGTTAAACCAGAACTGGTCTCAGCATTATTACATTTTGTGATGACTTATTGCCAATATTTACAACACTCTGTAATCCTTCCTCCCACTAGCTTTCTGACCAAGTCTACAATCCGCCATTAATCTTGATAACTTGATCATTTTAGTTTATGGTTCAGAAGTTTACGAAGTGTTTCACTAAAAACATTATTGGGAAACTTTTGATGAGCTATCAGTTATATTAGATAAGATCTGTCTTCGGGGCTTTCAGTCAATTCTTTTCTTTGGAAGCATGATCCAGCAGCTAGAGGAATGTACAGTCTGAAGTGTTTGGGTCTATTCCCAATTTCAGCAGACTTGCTGAGAAATGTTGGGCATGTTTGTAACCACTCTCTGCCTTAGTGCTCCCCTTTGTAAAATGGGAATAGTACTGCATACCTAATTCGAAGAGGTGTGTTGTGAGCAGTGGTATGTAAAGATTAAATGTGGCCTGGATTCAATCTAACCAGAGAATCCTATCCCCTCACAAAATGTACATAACTCATGTGCATTTGCAATGTCTCTCCCAGTTATCATTAAGGCTGAGCTAGAGGGCAGGCCAGAACTCAGCCTCCAAACTTAGAAATAAATAAACAAACATTTCTAAAAATATAATCTAACCACTGCTGGGAAAAAGCCAAATAACCCAACATTGCCATTCAAAAGAAAGCCCAAGAAAGTAGTTATGTGTAAGCAGGGTCTGAATGAGCTCTCACTGGACAGCTACTGATGCACTGGGGAAAAAGATTTCAGGAGAAGACTGTTTGCATAGACATGCCTTCTCTGCTTAGGTGCACAGCATGATGGCTCTGCTTTGCCAAAATGATCAATCCTAGCTGGTTTTGGGTCACAAATCACTCTAGTAATTAAATGTTGTTATATTTATTTTATGAGTAGAGGGCAGCAGAACTGTGCTTAGTATGCTCTGATTGAAGGGGATCGCCCTAAACTGAACTTTATTTGCTAAGCAGGGGGAATAGAGATGACAAATCCAAGAGAAGATGAGAGTAGGAAGAGACAGGTTCCTCTTCTGTGTTGAATGACAGCACTGATTAGACTCAGTTGAGACTCCTTAGGTAGGTCTACACTACAGAATTAGGTCAAATTTATAGAAGTCGATTTTTTAGAAAGCGATTTTATATAGTCCATTGTGTGTGTCCTCACTAAGTGCATTAAGCTGGCAGTGTGCGTCCAGTGGCTAGCATTGACTTTCGGAGCATTGCATTGTGGGTAGCTATCCCACAGTTCCTGCAGTCTCTGCCGCCCATTGGAATTCTGGGTTGAGCTCCCAATGCTCGATGGGGCAAAAACATTGTCGCGGGTGGTTTTGGGCACATGTTGTCAGTCGCCCCTCCTTCCGTGAAAGCAATGCCAGACAAGTGTTTCACGCCTTTTTTCCATGCAGGCACCATAGTGCTTTCAGCAAACGGTGCAGTAAGACTGCTAACCAGCGTCGTCGAACGACCGCTTCCACTACCACTCTGCTTTCCTGCTCTCCTGGTGCCATGAATCCACCTCACAGGTCCTCTTGTCATTCTGAATAAATATCTGTTCTCATGGCATCTTCTGCAACTCTGCTCTCCTGCTTTTGTCTCGCCATATCATGGCAAGCGTGCAGCCCACTCATCTCAGCTAAGGGACACCACTGCTATTGTGTCCTGGTACTGCTGGCAGCAGATGGTGCAATAGGTTTGCAAAACTGGCCATTCAACGACCGCTTCCACTGCCACTCTGCTCTCCTGCTCTCATGAATCCACCTTGCAGGTCCTCTACATGACCGTTGTCATTCACCACCTCCACTGAGGGGGAGGGATAGCTCAGTGGTTTAAGCATTGGCCTGCTAAACTCAGGGTTGTGAGTTCAATCCTCAAAGGGGCCATTTGGGAATTGGTCCTGCTTTGAGCAGGGAGTTGGACTAGATGATCTCCTGAGGTCCCTTCCAACCCTAGTAAACTATGATTTATCTAATTCTGCTCTTGTCTCGCCATACCATGGCAAGCATGCAGCCCGCTCAGCTCAGCTAACAGACACCACCACTGTTGTGTCCTGGTAGCAGGTGGTGCAGTAGGTCTGCAAAACTAGTCTTCCTTTCAGTGCGGGAGGACTGCATGAGCTCAGAGAACATTTCATCGCGAGTGTGTTTTTTTCTCCTTCTCATCTGCACTAGCCTCTGGGATGGAGATGATAGGGGGAGCATTGAAACATTTGCAGCTGCGGGAGGGAAAAAAAGGGAGAATGATATTTAAGAGAACAATGGGTGGACCCTTTCACAGTGAACCAAGCTGTTACCATTACATACCGCATGTGCTTTTGGTACAAGGTCGCATTTTGCCTCTGAATGTCCCCTTAATAAAATTGCCCTATTTCAACCAGGTGACCATGAATGATATCACTCTCCTGAGGATAACCCAGAAAGATAAAGAACGGATGTTGCTTGAATGCATTCCAGTAACTGTACTGACCGTGAATGCATCCTAAGTCTTCAGGGCAAATTAATCATTAAATATACTTGCTTTTAAACCATGTATTATATTTACAAAGGTACCAGAGGTGCCTTCTCCACGTTCAAGGTCCAGGAGCCCGCCTTGGGAGGGTATTGTCTTCAGGGTGATAAACAGTTCCTGGCCATCAGGAAGAACGCTTTCTCTGCTTGCCTGTTGTGTGCCAGCCACCTCCCCCTCCTCCTCATCATCTTCTTCATCTCCCCAAATCCTCTGCCCTATTGCATGAGAGTTCCCCCTTGCAGGAGTCCATGAATAGGGGTTGGGTAATGGTGGGGGCACCCCCTAGAGTTGCATGCAGCGCATCATAGAAGTAGTATGTCTGGGGTCTGACTCGGAGCAGCCATTTGCCTCTTTGGCAGGCTTGCCTGAGCTCCTTAAGTTTCACACGGCACTGCTGCGGGTCCCTGTTATAGCTTCTGTCCTTCATGCCCTTGGAGGTTTTTCCAAATATTTTGGCAGTTCTGATAGCATGGATTCAATCAGATCCAGTACCTCCTGTTTGGTCCATGCTGGAGCTTTTTTTTGTGATTCTGGGGCTCCATGGTCACCTCTGCTGATGAGCTCTGCATGGTCACCTCTGCTGATCAGCTTGCCATGCTGGCCAAACAGGAAATTAAATTCAAAGTTCGTGGGGCTTTTCCTGTGTACCTGGCCAGTGCATCAGAGTTGAGAGTGCTGTCCAGAGCAGTCACAATAGAGCATTCTGGGATAGCTCCTGGAGGCCAATACCGTTGAATTGTGTCCACACTACTCCAAATTTGACCCGGCAATGTCGATTTCAGCACTAATCGTCTCATCGGGGAGGAGTACAGAAATCGATTTTAAGAGCCCTTTAAGTCGACAAAAATGGCTTCGTTGTGTGGATGGGTGCAGGGTTAAATTGATCTAATGCTGCTAAATTTGACCTAAACACGTAGTGTACATCAGGGCTTTGTTTCCAATTGCTCATTCCTAGAGCTGACATCACTGCTGAGCAGCAGTAGGAGCTAAGTCTTAGACCTTGTGGGGACAGTGAAAGACAACATAAAGACTGTACTGGCTGTAAAGTCCCCCAGTGGCTGCTGAAATCACCAAGAGCTGGGTAAAGTGGTGGAACCTCAGACCGTGGTGTGGGAACACTAAGCAGCGATGGCAGAAAATTACCACAGTGAGCAGCAGCCAGCAGTGGCAAGGAAGCAGTGGCCAGTGGTAGCAGCACAGAAACCGTGGAGCTGTGAGCCAGGTGCAGAGAAACTGCTTGAGAGCCACCCCTCACGGGGTGGGAGGTAACCCCTGTGAATGTACCACTGAACTCTGGGTCTTTGCTAACCAAGGAGAGCCAACTGTGAGTGGGGTGCAGCATAGGGAGAAGTGGTGTGTTAAGAGACATTTGTTCATTGGACTTTCCCACCACATAGTGGGAAACTGAAGCAAAGGGCACCGCCCAACTCACTGTGGTTTTTGGTTTGCTTATGCTCACAATGTTTTAAATGTGGTTGTGGTGTTTTCCCAAATTAATGTTTGGTTTGCCTTCCCTTTTAAGAAAAGTTCTTTTTTGTTGCCTACGGACCCAGTGCTTGTGAGGGAGGAAGTATTGCCTCTCAGAGGTGCCCAGAGGTAGTGTTAGGTTTTCCCAGGTTACTGGGTTGGGGCTTAAGCCAGTTCTGTTTTGTAAAGTTAAGAGGAATGCCTAGATATTGAACCTGGCCCTTGCTGTTGCTTGCTCCACCTGGCAGAAGGGTTACAATTGTATGACAAGGCACAAAACAGGTGAACAGTCAGTATCAACATTCCCCCCTCCCACCTCCAAAAAAATCCATACACAATATGTGGAATAACAGTAACAACTTCTTGTTTATTAATCTCACAGAATTTAGGAAATGCATGAGAAACCTGCATCAATGTTTGCAGGCTTCTGACTCATCGCTACACCTTCAGTGCCTTTCTCCTTGTGCCCTCAAGTCCTGAGAGCTTGCTCTTCTCTTCCTACCTTGGCCCCCACATGATCTTTGAGGGTCCACCCTCCTTTTCCATAGCCCACCTCTAGGCTCTGTAGCTCATCATTCCTCCTTTTCTCTCCTACTTCAAACCCTGATGTGTTCTTTCCTGATCCACTGTCCCCTCTTGTGAGCCATGGGTCGCTTCTGCCATCAGCATAGTTTGACTTCTATGTTTGAGAGTGCGGGGGGGGCTTTGGAATCTATGGCTGGAAACCACCCAGCCTCCAGGGGTTCAGGATGGGGCTGGGACTGCTCCACTCCCACATCTGGGTTTCCTGTTGACTCAGAGCTGGCCCCACTTGGCAACATGCTGCCACCAGGCCCCCTCCCTGCACGGCACCTGGTGGAGCTGAGCCAGTCAAATGACCTCAGAGGCCAGGCAAGCTGAGCCTGGTGGGGAGAGGCAGGAGCGACAGCTGGTCATTGCAGGGAGGAGTCTCTACTTTCTGGGAGAGGGGCTTGCCCGGGAGGGCCATGATGCGAGCTGTTTGTGGAATGGCTGAACCTTTAAATTGTGTCCCCCTATTATTAATGTATACAGTTTTTGGAGCAACCCCTCCCCCCAAATATCCACACAATCTTATCCATGCCTTCTGCTCTGATTTCTACTTAGATCCTTTTTTTTCTAAGGCTCCTCAGGATGGTATAGAGCAGGAGGAAAAGACAAGAGACCCTGCAAGTGTTGTGATTAGAGTTGTAAGAATAACTGATTTTTTCAGTTCAGTGGCCAAATTGAAAAAAAGTGTTTTGGGTTTCTTTTCGTGTTTTGGGTTTCATTCAGCTTTTAAAAAAATACAATTATAGGAAAATCCGAACCGAAAAGGCATATCGAATGAAAATATCAAAAAGTTTCATTTTTGAAAATATCAATATGAAATATTTCAATTTTTTTCAGATTTGTTTCAGTTTATTTTCAACCAAACCAATTCAGTGAATTTGACCTGCATTCACTAAATGCTTAGGGGGACCCAAATTTTTCATTTTTCATCAATAAAAAGTTTAGATCGAAACATTTCATTCAGCTCCAGTTGTGATTGAGACACTTAGATCAGTTACATTCAGGGCAGGCTTGCTGATGCCTAACTGCCTGCCATCCTCATGCCACCAGGCTTACAACTGGTAAATGTGACCGTGGCAGGAGAGTGAGACGCCAAAGTTGTTTCCTCCTCTTTTGGTTATGACAGGCTTATAAAATGGAGAAGGAGTCATAGGAGGGAAGAGACAAAGGAAGTTCTGCTGCTTCTGCTTTGGCTTGATGACAGTCATGAGCTAAGCCTTTCCCGGCAACTGCTGCCATCCTTCTAAAAGCAAGCACGTGCTTGGGCGGCACAATTTCAGGGCCATTTTTTTTTTTTTTTTTTGGTTGGGCAGTTGTGCTCTCAGAGCTTGGGGTGGCAAAAAACCTAGAGCCGGCCCTGCAGGCAGCATCGCTGGCAGAATGAATTGTAAGGCTAAGTCAGGGTCAAGAAGCAGCTCTGCTGTTGTGGCTGACACACTGGTGACTGAAGTGGGGACCCCCAGTGCTAAAAAGTGGTGTTGCCAACTCCACAATATTATTTCTGCATGTGCCTGGGACTGGCACCAGTCTTGCAATGACATCATAAACTCCAGCTTAGCAAATCTGAGCCTCCCCCACCTGCCCACCTCCTGGTGCTGATCAGCTGGAGAGAGCACACACTCTCTCTCTTCTGGAGTGCCGCTAGCTTTTTTGCTGCTTTAGGCGGCAGAAGGTCCCGCCCCCGAAATTCCATGCCTGACAGAGGCTGTGGAAGGTCCAGCCGCCGTGGCTGCCACCCCCCAAATGCTAGTGCCCTAGGAGACCACCTAGGTCACCTAATGGGTTGCACTGGCCCAGTCTCTTTCTCTTCAGCATCTAAAAGCTATTGGTGCAGGAAGGGAGGAGGCACAAAACCCAGCAGCTCAGGGTGGCTTCATCCCATACCCCATGAGCAAAAGGGAAAGAACTTTTATCTCTCCTCCTCCCTAACCAGAGGACGGTGAAGAGCCCCTGGATCTGTCCTTCCCAGCCTGGAAGTGGGAAGAGGGGGGTGAAGAGGAGGAGGAAAGGTGACGCTGGGTGGCTGAACTGATGGGAAGTGAGGGCTGAGTGGAGGCAGAATTAATTGCTGGACATGGGAGTGGTCAGAGGTAGGAGTGAGGGTCCTGCAGCAGGGGTCAAAAATCACCTTACTCAATATATCTGGGAGAATGGGAAACACTAATTGTCTCACACATACACTGTGTATGAGCAGGGGGAGTTCAAAATTCAAAAGAGAGATTAAAAACCACAATAAAATCTTATCTTATGGCTTTTTGGGCAGTCTCATGGTTGTTGATCTCTTGAGGTTGGCGATACTGAACATGAGCCCCTACTACTTGCACAGGTGCTGTCAGTAGGGCTGCAACAAACCCATATTCTCTGTGTATCAAGCACAATGAGAAACACACTGGCCCATGGATTAGAAGGTGTGCTCTGGCCTGCCAATTCTTTATTGTGCTTCCCAGGCCCGCATGGGGCTCCCGTAAAGCTCTTTGGTTTCTAATCTTCTGAGTCCAAGAGCCGCCCCCCCCCCCCCCCCCCTTCCAGTCTTGGGCCCAGCTCCATGGATTGATAGTGCCTGAGTTAGTCTTCCTCTGGTTGGAAATCCTAATTCAAGTCTCTAAAATAAGCATTTTCAAACCCTCAGATGAAAGGCTTTGTATGTAAAAATTAGTAGTATTGTTTGTGGTATTGTGACTGGCAGCACTAGTGGGGGTGTTAATACTTTTGTAAGGCCAATATTTTCAAGTGTCCGCTCACTCCGGGTGTCCAGTATGAGAAATCTAGGTGTCTTAAATTCGGGCACCCAGAATGAACAGCCATTTTAGAATGTGAGCATCACTTCCCCTTTTGGGATAAACCCTTATTTTTGCATCATGCCTCTCATTCTTTCTTGTTATTGCCAGGTAGTGCATTTTAGGGGACTTAAAAACCAGGTGGAGCACCTGAAGGCTTCAGCTTCATCAGAGGAGCTGGTGAGGAAAGGCAGGGATGGTGAATCAGTGATTCTACAAGCTGTTGGTCGGACCTATAAATCTCTGGGCCAGCTCAACCCATGTTTTGTGCTGTAATGTCACAGAGCAATCCAAGGTGCCACCAGCTGTTTGGTTAGAGAGCTAAGCCATAGCACCAGGTCAGACCTAATGCCTGAGATGCGTTTGAATTAGCAGGATTTAGAAAAGAGGGGCAGATGAGAGAGAGGGAGTCAGTCAAGTACAATGTAGCATAGCATAGTATGGATTGGAAGGCGGAGCTTAAGGGAACCAGGTGAGCCAAGGCAAGGGAACAAAGGAGGGTTGTTCCCCTTTTTGTCCTATTGCTTCTGTAAGCAGAACAACCCCAGGTCAGGGTTAAAGCTGCCTCTTTGAATCATAGGAGCTGTTCCAGGATCAGGGGCTAGTGAAAGAGGCCAAAGAACCAGAGGGAAATACGCTGGTGAGATTGTTCCTGTTAGCTGTGAAATATGAAAGGACCCTCACAAACATGGCCCTTTTAACATAGCCCCTGTGTGATACAGTGGGGAGAGCCAGCAATGCTCTAGGGAATTGAGCGAGTGCATTTGCAGTGTAGTGTCTTGTAAACCTTTGAACCGCTTGAAGTTAGGATCCTTAATCCATATTTTTTGCTGTAGTATATACATTTGTAAAACGAAGTGTAATGCCAATGCCCTTGGGTGGGTCATCAGTAAGGCTAAGATTTTGTCACGGTTATTTTTTAGTAAAAGTCACGGACAGGTCATAGGCAAAAAGAAAAATTCATGGAAGCCTGTGACCTTTCCCTGATGTTCAGTAAACAAACCTATGACAAAATGGGTGAGGCTGAGCCTTGTGATCCATGTGGAGATCTACTGTGAGAGAGGACGAGGGGAGTCCAGCACCCACTGCCACTGCAACTGGCAGCTCCGGGGTGTGTTCCCCCCTCTCCCTCGGCACCCACATTGGCTGGGAGCTCCAGGGTCCCCCAGGCACCTGTGACAGCTTGGAGCTGCAGTGGCAATGGCCCCCTGTGGCAGCTTTGGGTGCCAGGGCCAGTGGCTGGGGGCTCCAGGGTCCCCCCACCACCCATGGTGGCTGAGAGCTTTGGGGGGGCTGCTGACCCACCTGGGGTGCCAGGCTTACAGAAGTGTTCATTGAATTACCATTATTGTATGCATTGGTAGCAAGCTTGATGACATTTCATGTATCACTGGTGTTACTTCATTTATCTTTTTACCCTTTGTCTTGGTTTCTGTGTATTCTTATTTTCCGAGGCCCTAGCCCTAGAAAGAGAAGTTCATGAGCAGAGAGCCTAGTATCCATGTGAAGATCTAATCTCTTTGCAGGATTGGGGCCTTACCATGTTGATGGGAATGCTCTTAAATAATGGGCAAATAAACGGTTATTTTAATGGACACTGTTCAAAAGAAGTGCTGTCTGTTTTCTTGAAGTTGAACCTTTGCATGTGTTGTATTGCCCTGCTATGAGTATGCAGTTGCTAGGATTTGCTCTTTGGGGGCTCCAGTTCTGCAATGGACTTCCCACAAGTTCAGGGATGTGCCAGCAGAGAACCTTTCTGACTTCTGTAATATTCTGTGTGGGTGCAGGGATCAGCTGCCACAGAGATCATTGCAGGATCAGGGCCATAGAGCCTCTCTGGAAACATCCCTTCCAAACATTTCCTGTGAGGTGGGCTGTTAAAGTCCTTCAGCTGAAAACTGGCATAGAGGAAGTTTTAGTGATAAGGCAAGAGAGGTGATCTTTAAATTGCTTTCATAAATAACATACTCAATACCTTCAGCAATTACCATGAATGTATTACATTGTTATTATGATGATTCAGAAATGGTTGTTTTTTGGTGTGATCTTGCAAACTGCATGGGGTCCCCCTTGTGTCTGTACTAGGGTGACCAGATAGAAGCAGGTATGGTTGTATACATAAGACAAAGCCCCTAATATTGGGACATATGGTCTGCACAGACTCCGTGAAGTAAGTGGTTCCTATATGGGGTTCACCACAGAGCAACTTGCAAGATGTGGGCAAAAATAGCAAGTATCAATAAGGGATTTATTTGCCAGAGAAGCTAATGATGTCGTCGCAAGATATTGGCATATTGAATAGCACAAAAAAGAATGTTTTATGTGAATGTAAAGAAAATAAAGTTTAAGTATATTGTACTGATCTGGGATAACCCCCAAGTGATCTGCAGTGCAGATACAGTAAATGAAACATTTAAAACAGCACATGATCTAGAAAATGTTATAAATAATTTCAAAAAATTAAAGGAGGTTTTGTTTCTGGCTGGCAAGTCCTTTGAGGATATCGATGAATGGGTGATCTGGGTGACTCATCAATTTTTTCACTTTTACTGTTAGCTCATTCTCATATGGACGTACATGCCCTTCAGCTGCCTGCTGGGGGCAGGGGCAGAGCGAGCTGCAGCCCTTCCTCCACCCCGCATCGAACCCTGGGCAGGCAGAAGTGGCTCTGTACCACTCCCAGCAGAATGTGCCAGGGGAGACGCGCAGGGAGAGGACAGGCCAATCTAGGGGAGGAGACTTGACCCCCGCCCCCCCATACCCTGCCTATGTGTTGCCGGGATGTGAAGATAAATACGTTAAAGATTTTGAAGTGCTTTAAGATTTATTGATGAAAAGTGCTATATACAAGCTAGGTATTATTATTATATTACTGCACAGAATGGTTGTATTGGCAGCTAAGTTGTGCTAACGAATTGTAGCCTATAGCTACTGAGAAGCCAGCCAGCTCAAGTTAAAAGCACCACCACACTTGAGTTAAGGGATTTTGTACGTGGCTGGGACTTGAATCAGGGGCCACAGTTGAGTTATAACTTGAATTAACTCTGCAGTGAACACGAGACCTGAAACAGCCTGGTCTTGCCCCCACGGAAGTCAATAGCAAAGCCCTTTAGTACAACATGAAACAATGCTAGAAAGTGAAGAATGCTGTATACAGTTGCAGCTGAAAAGGGAATTTAGGCAGGAAAAAGGAAATTGGGATCTTGTCAAGACTACAATGCTACATTAAACCCCCAAAACATGCCAGGGGTTCATTAATGACCAAAGGAGTCAGGCTCTCAGTTTTGCATGTTTTCAAAAAAACAAGGGCTGCTGATGGCAAAACAACTTTGCTGCCGCTGCCTCTACTGGTCCCACTAGAGGCAGACGAGTTGTAGTAACCTCTTAGAATTTGCTCTGGCCCTACAGTCAGGACAGATTTGGCAGAGTTTGCTTTATTAAATAAACCTCTGAACTGGCTCCTCAGTTGACCCAGTTGAGGCCATCTGGCACCAAAACTGGTAGCTAATTAGTCCAGAGAAGTAGACACAAATCACCCAACTAAAACTGCATCAGTGCATGGAAGCTTTTGAGTATTCGCTTGTTTTATTCCTGACCCTGCTGATTCTCAATCATCACCCAGTTTTGATGTCTAAATGCTTTCATTGATGTTTTCATTTCTGCACTGGCTACTGTATATTTGCTGACCTGTTCTATTTTGCTAACCCTTTCTTTCCCTATAAACAAAACCACAGGTTATTAAAACAGTTTCCTAGCTAAAAACAGGCCTTTTAACATACAGTTACGCAGCTATATCCAATATGTGGACAGATATGTGTGTGGTACTTATTTAACTTCTAAAGCCAGGCAGCAGTTTGGGCTAAGGGGAAATATTGAACTTAGATGGACATAGACAAAAGCCTACCATCTAGTAATACTAGGGTTTGCCCTACCAGAATGATCCAGGTAGTGGGCACATGGTACAGGCAATTGGCATCAAGCTGGTCATACAAATTCAAGGATGTGTTTAGGGTCCTATTTAATGAATAGGAGAATGTTAGGTTTGTTTTTCTTTCTTATCATTAATAAAGTTGCAGCCTGTTGTGAAAACCGTGTGCTGTGTCTTCATTTGGGGGTGTCCTCGGCAAAGGAAACATTTTGGAGAGGGAGGCTTTTGTTTAACAGCTCAGATGGGAATTATTCTTCCTCGCTTGTCATTCCCTTGGTCATCTTTTGTCAGTTTTCATTTGATCACAATCTCTACAGCTCCCTTCTATCCTTGCCCTCTGTCCAAAACAAAACAAGATTTCTAAAAATGGAAGGCGTGGGGAGAATGACAGACACAAGAAATGATTTTCTTCCAGTGTGTCATAATTTTTAAAGTGCTTCTTTTGATTTCTCCACATCATGCCGATGCAACTTCCCCCTGTAAGCAAGAACAGATGTTGCAACAAGCAGAGTTTGCCCTTTGACCTTGAGAGTTTGTTCCTCCTATTCTATGATGCATGTTTGGATTCAGAGTGAAAACCTGCATGATGCACCAGGAAAAAACACTGAATTTCCTTAGTGTTTTTTGCAAAATGCCAAATTCCACTTGCTTCATTTTATTTACACACTTCTAAGTTCCAGAATTTTCATACCTCTAAAAGGCATGCAGATACCATGGTGATGCATGCAGTGTAAATATGCAAAGAACATGAAATAAACAGGGATCTCTGAAGTTATTCTCAGAAGAGTCAACCTATTCCCCTTTCCAATGTGAACACTGTATTATGGATGAATACGTATTATCTGCTCTAATATACTTAAACACACCCTTGTAGATATAGATATGTGTGTCTGACAGATCTGCACCAGTTTCTTCCACACACCTAAAATGATTTGAAAAAGCATCAAATTTAAAATAATGCTGCTTCCCTTGCTACCCTGTGCTCTTCCCTAAGGTTTTCCTTTTCTCATCACATAGATTCTTTCCCTCCTGTGGCTTCCTCCATCTCTCCCTGACAACTGGCCCCTTTCTGCTTGTAGAGTGTGACCTCTCCTTTGCTCAGTGGCCCCCTTTTTTTCTGGCTGCCTATCTCCTCTGCCTGCATCTAGTTCTGGGAAGGGGATGGGACACGTTGAAGCTAGGATCCAGTTGCCTGCATCTAAGAAAAGCACCTGGCAGGCTAGGGTTGAGGGATTTGCTGCTGAGCAGCAGGCAGACATGCTGTCCTGGGATGCTGGATGAGAAAGCACTTCTGTGGGAAGAGTTTTCAAAATCCTGGATTGTTCCAGCTAAACCAGGACTATTGGCAGGAATACTGGTAGTTTCCATTCTCCTGTTCCCTTATCAGAAGGAACCAAGTGAGAGGTGATGGGGTCGAGATTCCTTGGTGCTTCTGTTTAATAAAAAACATGAAGAAAAGCTAGGCAGGCAGCTTAAAAGGTGCTCTGGCCAAATTCTGCTTCCTAGCATCATCCCCTATGGAGCCCTTTTGCAGCCAGGGCAGGAGTCTTACAGCTTCCCCCCAATTCCTCTCATCTTATCTCTGCTCATCTCTCCAGCTGCTACACCCCACCTCCAGTACCACAGTGTCCAGTCAGAACACTGACATGGAAAGAGCTCAGAACCTCGATTTCCCCCATCACTACCACTGACGGTGCTGGCTGAATAGCATTGTCAGGCACATGCAGCTGAAAAAGCTGTGCCTCTTCCCCAGGTGATATCGTGTAGTCTAGGGAGATCCACGGAAAATGTTGGACACCAACCACTGTCCTAATATTTGAGTGCCTAACTCATGGCACTTTTTCTTGTACTTTGTCCAGTCTAATTTTAAATGGCCCAAGCAATAGGGCATCTGCTCTCTTCCCTTGGTAGACTAATCCACAACCTAATGTATTGCTCTGTTAGGAAGGTTTTTCTGATGTTTAGCCTAAATTTCCATTCCATCCTATTACTCCTAGTTACACTCTTTTGTACCTACCTAAATAATTCCTCTTTATTCTTTTTGTCTTTACCTTTC
Organism: Chelonoidis abingdonii; assembly: GCF_003597395.2. NCBI lineage: Eukaryota > Metazoa > Chordata > Testudines > Testudinidae > Chelonoidis > Chelonoidis abingdonii. Next base: position 321,948,025 of record NC_133769.1, read on the forward strand.
AAATATTTATAAACTAGCATCTCTGCCCTCCACACACCACTCCCATCTTCCTCTCCCCATGCCCATACTCACCCTTTTGCCAAAATATATACATTATATATGACATAATAGGCAACATATATTAGCTAGATTGATCTATTGATGCTTAATATATTTCTTCCAGAGTTTTAAGACCCGTTTGAATATGTATGTGTTCTTTGTTTACATGTGTACCCAGTTAAAAATCAATTCTTAACAGATGCAGCAGGGCACCTTAGAAACTAATTTTCTTTAAAATAAAAGAGCCCTTTTTGAAGAGGAAGAAAAGGCTAGAGATTAGAGTTGGCAGCTCTCCATTGTGTGACCATGCATTGTCAGGGAACCCAGCAAAATACTTTCTTCCCGTTTCCTTTTGATTCCTCTGTGTAAATCTGCTCTCACCTAAAGCTTGACCGCATGATGGTACATACTCATATTAAACTGATTATTTCTGTCTGAGCTGGGTGTGGAATAGGCACTCTAACTACCACATAAAAATGTTCCTCTTGGAAATAGCACCATTTGACTGCAGGAATATATATTTCCCCCACTAACACAGCAATATTTTTTCAATTTACTTCTTAAAATCTGAGCAACTTATAGGCGAGGATAATGTATTCTAACATTCATCTAAATGTCTGGGTAAGCAAACCCTTGTGACTCACATCAGAACACATATATACCCTACTCCAAATTCCACAAACTCCAGTTAAACTAAACTGAATTCAGGACTTCTCATCTTATAGGGATACAGGCCATTTCTTACAAAATTTACTCTTCAAATATTTACTTACCTTGAAAGTGGCTTCTTATTTATTGACCACATTCAGGATGCAGGACCATGTACAAAAAAGGAAGACATGATCCAGGGTCTGTGGAGTTGACATTCTACCGTAAGTTAGATCAACAATACAGTCCAAGCACAGAATATAAGAACACCTGAGGTGGCCACTAGAGGATTCCCTCTGCACAGGCAAATTCTCTGGTTGCACAGAGCTGCCATCATGGCTACTATGCCGCCCTATTCCTGATGGCTGGAGAATAGGCAGAGTGACCTGTATGGCTCCAGGATGGGCCATAGGGAACAGACGCCAATTAAATCAGCTTGGGCACCAAATAGCCAACTGGATAAATCAGGATCAAGGAGAGACACGGGGCATCTTTGCACTCCCCCACTTATCCAGCTTCTCAGCAACAGGCAAGGATCTACACTTTTCCCATCCCTGGAGCTGCTGGAGCAATGGGTACCTAAAATCCATGAAGGGCTTGTCCATACCAACACTTAGTTTGCACAAGGCTGTGATGTAAATCTAAGGCTAGGTCTACACTATATGGTCAAGTCGATGCAAGTTACGCTGATGATCATAAACTCCTATTATTACATTGCTTGTGCATGTTCACACAACACTCCTTGTGTCAATGGAGCACATCCACAGCATCCAGAGAGAGAGCAGTGCCCTGTGGGTAGCTATCCCACTGTGCAGCTCACCACCTTCTGTTACTAGGAGTTGTGGGAATGGAGAATGGTTCATAGTGCATCATGGGTGTGGGCTCACCAACCCAGGATGCAGTTTTCTTCTGTCCCATCATACCATGGGCTTCCAACTATGTTTCACACTGTTTTTCAACAGCCCCTGTAAACTGTGTGACCGCCATGTCTGCCTGAAAGCATGGATCCTGCACTGCTCTCTAATCCTATGATAAGTGTTATAAATAAAATGCGGCTGATCACACACTATATCATGATGAACAGGAATCTGTGGTGCCTGCCCTGCTGTATGCCATGGAAAGAAACAATTTTAGATTATGTTTTGCATTCCTGGAGCAGCTTCACATGGTGGACCATCCCTATTGGGTTCAGGAAACACTCTACAAGTGGTAGGATCTCATTCTTATGCAGGTATGGGATGATGAAGGACTTGTCTACACTGGTGAAAAAACACCCCCCTGAGTGCAAAAAGTTTCAGCCTCATGGAGGTGGGTTTTTTTAGAGCGCTGGGTGAGCTCTCTCCCAGTCCTCTGTCGCGACCACACAAGCAGCTGCGCTTTAATGTTGCCAGTGTAGACTAGCCCAAAGAGTGGCTGCAGAATTTTCAGATGCACAACCTGGAACTTCCTGGAACTGTGTGTGTGTGGCACTTGCCCCTGTCCCGCGGCACAAGGACACCAAAATGAGAACTGCCTTCTTGGTGGAGAAGCGTGTGGCGATCGCCGTGTGGAAGCTGGCAATTTCAGACTGCTACTGATCAGTCACAAATTAGTTTGGAATGGGGAAGTCCACTGTGGGGATTGCATTCATGCAAGTTTGCAAGGACATTAATTGCATTCTGCTACGAAAGACTGTAACTCTGGAAAATGCGCATGAAATAGTGGATGGCTTTGTGGCAACGGGATTCCCTAGCTGCAGTGTGCATGCATATCCCAGTTTTGGCCCCAGACCGTCTTGCGATGGAGTACATCAAGAAAAGGGGTATTTCTCTATGGTATTGCAGGCGCTTGTGGATCACCATGGTCATTTTACTGATATCAGCGTGAGGTGGTTAGAGAAGGTCCATAATGCATGCTTGGTTGAGGTCACTGTCCACTGTCTTCAGTCCCTCGAAGTATCCATGGGACTCTTGGCAGTGGAAGTGGAGTTGCTGCCAAGGATGGTATCCAGCTCCTTATAGAAGCAGCAAGTCTTCAAAGCAGCACCAGAGCAATGATTTGCCTCCCTTGCCTTCTGGTATGCCTGCCTCAGCTCTCTGATCTTTGGATGGCAGTGATTCATGTTCCATTTGTAGCCCTTCTCTAACATGCCCTGGGAAATCTTCCTGTAGGTGTTGAGGGTCCTACGACTGGAGCGGAGCTGGGACTGCACAGCCTCCTCTCCCACTGAGACAGCAGATTCAACAACTCCAGTGTACTATACACAGGAAATTGTTTAGTACATGGAGCTGCCATAGTCAGCTGGAAAAATGCAATGTGAACTGTCCATACTGAGCAAACTGGAAGTGGAATTTCAAAAATCCCCGGCCCTTTAAAGGGGCAGGAGTGGATGCCTGTGTACCTGGCTGCAGGGTAGTGGGGTTCAAACTGCTGACCAGAGCGGTTAGGATGGGCATTGTGGGACACCTCTTGGAGGCCATTGATGGTGACATAACCAAGTGCAGTGTCTACACTGACATTGCATGGATCTCACTTTGCCGCAAAAAGCTCTATGCCACTTGTTGAGGTGGTTTTATTTTGTCAGCGTAGCAGGAGAGTTAAATTGGTGGGAGGAGCATTGTAGTGTGTACACTTCCACTGTTTTGCCAATGAAAGCTGACTTTGGATTTAGACAAGGCCTAACTCAAACTAATTGTGCTGTGAAGACAAGCCCTCAGTGTCTGTGTGGACGCTCTTGCCACACACCAAACATTCTCTAGTGCACGTTAATCTACTCTGATTTCAAAGTGAGGTTGAGCAAAGTGCACAAGAGAACTTTTAGTTCACAATAGCAGAGTCTGTGTGGACACTTGGTGTTCAGCAGACCAGCATATTCACCAGGATTGTTTGTATCAATGCAAAGAATGGTGCACCAGGAGTAGGTGTAGCAATGTGCCATCTGGCACAACACCTTTTGGGAACTGTGATGTTTTGGGGATCACCCAGAGGTGTATGCCTTGTAACTTTGGGTGTCTTAATGCTATGCAGTTATGGTTCAGTACTCTGACACCAGTAGCCTGCAAGCATAAAACCCTATCCTGGCTTCCACCTGCCTCGTTACTTCTTGCATGGTGACCTCAACAAACCCTTCTGGTCCTGAGTCTCCCCATTCTAACTCCCCAAGTTTTTAACTACCAGACACTCAGACTTTTCTCCTTTGGAGTGAAACCTGCCCCCAATTATCAGTTCACGTTCACGTACACATTCCACACAGTTTGCACAACAGAGACCTGCAAAGATGAAATAGTAGGGAAAAGCAAACATCTACAAGTTATACAGAAAACAAATATAAAGATATAATCTCAGCTTTACGCTTCTATATTAGCAAAAATCACTACAGCTGTGCTGCTGTAAGGTCTTCCGTGTCGCTGCTCTTTGCCAGCAGGAGAACTCTCTCCCGTCAGCTTAATAACTCCTCTGGAAGAGGCAGTAGCTATGTTGGTGGGAGAAACTCTCCCACCAACACAGTGAAGTTTACACTGGTGCTTAGGTTGGCAGAATTTATGTTGCTCAAGAGTGTGGATTATTTATGCCCCTGGGTGACGTAAGTTATACTGAAGCAATTTGTAATCTTCAAAGTCTTATTGTTTCTTCCTAGTGCCCCATCAAGGACAATGGCCTGTTGTCTGGTGGGTTTTTCCCAAGTACACACTCAGTTGTAATTGTTACATAGCCAATATTCCTAACTTTAGCTTCAGAAATGATGCATGCATACAAATTGAATGATCATATTCAATAAATTATAACCTTTCCAGTGTTACCTTACAAGACCCATCTTACATAAAATATATCTCAGTTATGCCATATCCATGTCATAAGTGTATTTCCATAAAGAATATTGGGTATCATGTCCCATGCATATCCTTATTTTGGCACCAGTCCACCTTGTCACAGAGTGCAACCACAGAAATGGCTACTTTTCTATGGTTATGCAAGCACTGGTGGAGCACTGCTGATTCCTCACTGATATGAGTGTGGACTGGTCAGAGAAGGTGCATAACACTCTCATCTTTAAGAACACAGGACTGTTCAGAAAGCTGCAGGCAGGGACATTCTTTCCTGACAGGTGAATTACCACAGTGATATTGAAATATCAATAGTGATCCTGGGGGACCAACCTAAGCCTTGCTCCCCTGGCTCATGAAGCCGTACACTGGCCATCTCAACAGCACCAAGGAAAGATTCAGCTACCAGCTCAACAGATGCAGAATGACAGTTGAATGTGCCTTTGGTTGACTGAAGGGATGCTGATGGTGCTTATTCTCTAGATTGGATCACAGCAAGAAAAAATATCTCAATGGTTATAGCTCTCTGTTGTATCTGCATAATCTCTGTGAAGGAAAGGTGAAAAAGCTGTCGCCAGGGTGGAGGGAGGTAGTAAAGCCACTGGCTACTGACTTTCAACAACCAGACACACCAGCCATTACAAGAACTCAACATGGAGCTATGCAGCTGAATGAGGCTTTGAAAGAGAATTTTAACTGTCAGTCACAGTAGCATTCTGTGTTACACTGTTCTGTAGACCTGGAATTTGAGTGCTGCTAGGAATTGTATAATTCTTGCTGTGCCTTTGTAAGTATGACTGGATATTTGCCAGAAGCTATGAGCTATGTGGTGGTTGCTGTACATTTACATGTACTACATGCTTTAAATGTAATGTGCATTTTACAATTTATGTTGTGAATTAAGAAAGATACTTTTATTCTCCAAAAATGGAAATTTATTGAGTGTAAAAAACAGTGCAGAAAAACAATGTGCAAACCACTCCCTCCCTGAAAAACAGGCAATGTGATACAAACTTGTAACATAAGTTAACTGAACGGAATTTTAAAACTGAAAAAGCAGCAAGCATGTCTACCCATCTCATTGCACAAACGTGGTCTATTGTGGATACACATAGACTGTCTGTGGTTCTCACATATGTGAAGCTATGGTTTTCCTTGCTTTTCCCTGGTGTGGCCTGGTAGGGATAAGGATGGAGCCTGTCATTCCACATGGTTCGTTGGGAATAATGGGAGCTGCTATCATGGCATTCTCCAAGGACTGCAAAGGGCGGGAAGTCTGGGATTTTTGGACCTATAGATCAACCAGGGAATGCAGCATTTGTATTTACTGCCTAAGAAGGCCCGTTATGTACTGATGAACCTCCCTCTCCTTTTCCTGCTGGGACTTCCAGGCCTTTCTCCTATCTGCTCTTTCCTTCTCAATACTGTCTGCCATATTGGCCTCCCAGCCCTCTGTTCAGTGAACCTTTCTTCTTGCTGAACATTTCCATTCTAATCCTCTTCTTTTCCCTCCACATCAGAGTCAGACATTTTGAGGGTGCAGAGGGGGCACCTGTCAAGGCCACAAAGGCAGAAGCTGCTGATAAAAGCAGATGGATGTATCATAGGATTTACAATCACAATGGAAAGGGAATAATAAGTTTGGAAACTCCCTTCCTCATTCCCATAAATATTTTTAATAAGACATGCTTGTTGACAATACAGCTTAGGAGTGCCTCTGCTTAGCACTGCTTTCCAGCCCCAGCCATGGTAAGTGTAGCCTGCCAAGACTAGAGGGAGTGGGGGGAAGGATTTTTGGTTGCATGAAGCAATAAAATTTCAGTCTCTATTTCATAGATAGAAATATAGGGCAACGGCACTCAGTATTGACACTATTTTCCACATAGGGTGGTGGTTTTAGCTGATATCCTATTCCTGAGGATAACAAAGACAAGAGAACACAGCTATTACTGGCATCCCAAAGCCACCCAGGCCTTCACGGCTGAGAATGTTAGGGAGATTCCCAAACCTGAGCTGGCTTTTGTAGGTGACAAATCTGAGGAACTGTCACAGATTAAAGTGTCACTAGAGGAGGTTTTGGAATTAATTGATTAAACTCAACATTAACAAGTCACCAGGACCGGATGGCATTCACCCAAGAGTTCTGAAAGAACTCAAATGTGAAGTTGCGGAACTATTAACTAAGGTTTCTAACCTGTCCTTTAAATCGGCTGTGGTACCCAATGACTGGAAGTTAGCTAATGTAACTTCAATATTTAAAAAGGACTCTAGAGGTGGATCCTGGCAATTACAGACTGGTAAGTCTAACATCAGTACCGGGCAAATTAGTTGAAACAATAGTTAAGAATAAAATTGTCAGACACATAGGAAAACATAAACTGTTGAGCAATAGTCAACATGGTTTCTGTAAAGGGAAATCATGTCTTCCTAATCTATTTAGATTTCTTTGAAAGGGTTAGACTAAACATGTGGACAAGGGGGATTCCAGTTAGACATGAGTGTACTTTAGAGTTCCATGAAAGCTTCGACAAGGTTCCCTCACCACAAGGCTCTTACCGTAAACGTTAAGCTTCGTTTATACGGGATAAAAGGAAGGTCCTTTCATGGATTGAGAACTGTTAAAAGAGCAGGGGGGTGAACAAAGGACTAGAATTAATTTTGGTAATCATTCTGCAGGAATGTGGCAGAGGTGGTACTAGTGGTGTGCCCGACGTATACGTCCTAAGACCAATCCCTATTCAATTTATTCATAAATGATTGGAGAAAGGGGTGTCCGGTATACAGTGAGGTGGAAAGTTGGAGATGTTACTAAATACTTCAGATGGTAGTTAAGACCAAAGCAGAACTGTGAATGTTAACTTCAAAAAGATCCACAAAAACTAAGCTGATTGGGCAATACAAAATGGCAAATGAAAATTTAATAGGACAATGTAAAGTTATGCAGCATTGGCAAAAAATAACCCCATACGTATACATACAATTTATGATGGGGGCTTATTTTAGCTGCAACGACCAGGGTAGGAAAATAAGATTTGGTGGTGGACAGTTTGGGCTGAAGATGTCCATGCTATTGTGCGCAAAAAAGAATGACTGGTCATTTCAAACAAAAGAAAAAGGGGGATGCTTAGGAAAATCATTACAAAAGGGGGATTATGAGAATAAGGACTGAGAATATTATATGATTGCCCTCATATAAATCATGATTACGCCATTCATCCCGCCTAATACTGTGTTACAGTGCTGGTTTCTCGCCACTTCAAAAAAGATTATACTGCACGTTAGATAAAGGTTCAGTAAAGGGGTCAACTAACTTAGATCTAGGGTCGTTTTGGGATGAAGGGTGTCATGAGTGAAGATTAAGAGCCTAGGCTTTTCAGCTTGGAGAAAAGGAGCTATTAAGGATATGGTCTATGGAGGCACTTATAGTAATTCATGAGCCTGGTGACCTAGTGGAGGTTGGAAAGTGATAAGGAAGTTTAAGTTTTACTTATCCCATTAATACTACGTGAACTAGGTGTTCATCAAATGAAATTAATAGGCATACAGGTTTAACTTAACAATATAAAATGGAATTCTTCTTATGAGCGAGCACAGTCAGCAACTTGGGAACTCGCTTACCTTGATGACGAGGTTGTGAGTGGTAGTAGGACTTATAAACGATTTCATTTAAAGAGAAACTGGATAAATTCATGGTGGTTTAAAGTCCAATAAACGGCTAAAATTAGCCGGCATGCGGTAAGGAATGGTGTCCCTAGCCTCTGTTTGTCAGAGGATGAAGATGGATGGCAGGAGAGTGATCACTTGATCATTGCCTGTTAGGTTCACTCCCTCTGGGGCACCTGGCTTTGGCCACTGTTGGTAGACAGATACTGGGCTAGATGGACCTTTAGTTTGACCCAGTACGGCTGTTCTTATGTTCATGTCACTAGCCTGTTTATTTAAATGGTACCAGCCTCACTCATCGCAGAGTGGTGCAGGAAAGTGTTCTGTTGTGGAAGAAGAAATAAGGCAGCCATTCCTAGAAACCTTCGAGAAAGGATTGCAGAGTAGCACCCCAAAAGTTTCATCAAGATCACTCAGGAGGACACAAGGGACATCCCTACTGCTCCGCAGTGAAAGGCAGATACCAACTGTCCTCTGTTTGTTGTACTTCTATCACATCTCATATGAGTAAAACAGTGAAAAGTCAATACCTCTGTCTTATTAACTTGGGGTGGGGCATCTTTAAATCTAAACATTGTAAGGAAAAATCCATGGTCGTTATGACATGTGATGATTACCTGTTCTGTTCATTCCCTCTGAAGCACCTGGCATTAGCTACTATCAGAAGACAGGATACTGGGCTAGGTGGACCTTTGGTCTGACCCAGTATGGCTGTTCTTATGACATTTGGGAGTGCAATCCAGACAAGTGAGAGACTGTTTCACCCTTGCCCTGCAACCTGCAGAGCCTCACAGTGCTTTGCTGCTGTAGTTCCCAACCTGGGCTGCTCTCAAATAGCCTGTCAGCCACTTAGGTCACACCCTGAGTATCTATGTATTGCTACAGCCCTGGTCCAGCAACTCTGACCCCAGCAGCTTGTTAGCAAACATTAGCCACACTCTGGCTTCCAGCAGCCTTGGTTCTTATGTGTTGGGTGATCCCAACACACTCCCAGTCTCAAATTGTCCCCAAAAAACACATCTGTTCTGCACCACCCAACCCTATCTTGGACAATTCAGATATAAAAGGTCTGCTGTCCCTCTAAGGGGATCAATATACAAGAGTTTGCTACCTTAAATGGAGTTACCCACACAGTTCACAACACTGGCTTAGTTTTGATTAAAGAATAAAAATATTATTTAACTACCAAGAGTACAAATATAAGGTCCAAAAGTCAGATATGATTAAAGGACTAAAACAAACTTAACAAGCTAGACTTGGTTCAAGATACAATTCTTACCACGTGCTCTCAGCAACAGGGCTGACCAAATTTCAGGTCAGAATCTCTCTCAAAGTTAAATGGGCTGCTTTCTTTTGTTGTCGTAGGTGAAAGAGCGAGAAATGGATATGGAGAGATAATTTGAGGTAATTTTGCCCCTCACTTTTATAGTTCTGTCACCCTTTGAAATGTATGTTCCTGACGGATACCCTTAGAATAAAGTTCATTCCCACTGTGAGCAGGGCTGGCTCCAGTATTTTTGCCACCCCAAGTGGCCAAAAAAAAAAAAAAAAAAAAAAAAAAGCCACAGCAACAAGATTGCGCTGCTCCACTCTTCAGCGGCAATTCGGCAGCAGGTCCTTCGCTCCAAGAGGGACTGAGGGATCTGCCCCTGAATTGCTGCCGAAGACCCAGACATGCCATCCCAATAGTGGCNAAAAAAAAAAAAAAAAAAAGCAAGCTGCGATAGGCAGCAGCTCTACCACCACTGCTTCATTCTTCAGCGGCAAATTGGCGGCAGTCCTTCCCTCCAAGAGAGACTCAGGGACCCACTGCTGAATTGCTGCCAAAGAGCCACTCCGTTGGTCGCCCCAAGCTCCTGCTTGCTGCACTGGTGCCTGGAGCTGGCCCTGATTATGATGGAGACGAGGAGTTTGGCAGTGAGAGAGGGTTCCATAGTGTTGTTTGTTAAGATTCAGATCTGTTTGTTCCTGCCCCACTTCCTTGGCAAAGAATAGCCATTTAATAGGTGATTGCTCATCAACTTTGATGCCACCGGGCTAGAGGTATCCACTTTACCTATTCCCCAGACTTGTCTGCTAAATACACTTCAGTCATGCTTTTAGCTTATGTTTATACCTTTACATACAATGTTACTACACACATTTCCTCACAATATTACTAACCAGTGAGTTTCTAGTTTTCAGATGATACCCCACAGAGATTATTACAATAGTGTGTAGTCTGTGAATACAGGGGCTCATTCTGGCATAGACACATTCACTTACCCAAGGTCCCTTCGCTTTCATCAGGCTCATCCATTCTTGCCTGATGGGAGTGGCTAGACTACAGCAAACTCTCAAACAGGCCCTGATTCATGGCATGACTGGAGCCCCAACCTTGTCTCACCCCACCTCTTCCTCCTCACTGTTTGTAGCAGAAATCTCTGTCTCAGGCTCCTTGAGGATCTGTGTGGTGGTGTGTTGGTGGGGTCTCCCCCAAGTAGGTAATGCAGCTGATTGTAATAGCAGCAGATCTGAGGCTCAGCAACAGATCTGTTGTTAGTTTCCCTGGCTTTGTGGCATACCTGGCAAAGTTATTTCACTTTTGCATGGCATTGCTGCTGATTCCTGTCATCCCTTTGACTGCATCTGCCATGTAATCTGTTTGTAATTGTCCATGTTTTTATGGCAGGTTTGTAACTGTGCCTGCACAGCCTCTTCTCCCCACAGGCCCAGGAGATCCAACGCCTCTTGCCTAGTCCTGGCATGAGTGCATCTAGGGAATGGAGTAATCATTATTGGTTGAGTAGTTGCATGCAACAAGGGAAAAGTGAGCTAGGTGTGCTCACCAATCTGGGCAATCAGGAAAAGGCTTTGCAAAAATGTGGGGGGTTTAAAAAGGGTTATTTGATTCCAATCTCTGTAACCCATGAGCAATGGAGTTTATAATTGTAACCACAGCAGTGACTGCTGCAGGAAATGGAACATTGTGAGACAGCTGCTGGAGGACTGTTAGGATTGATACATCCCATGCAATGTCTATCCTCGCACTGTGTCAACCTTAGTAGGAGGACCACAGCTCCACGCTGTTCAGGGTAATGGTTGTACTCCGTCACCGTAATGGCATTTATGTCAGCCAATGACAAATTTGAGCATAGACACATGCACAAATAGGGCAATGCAAGGTGACTTATTTTGACCTAACTTTGCAGTGCAGACTAGGCCTGTGTGTTTGTATAGACAAGCCCTAAACAAATAAAACCCTATGAAATGTATATTATTAGTCCATTATAATATGTGCTAATGTCATGGAATTGCAGTTGTATATTTGGGAAATTAAGTTGTTATAAAACAAAGCATCCAAGTCTGTGAGCAAGACAAAGTATGTGAGCAGTACCAATATTTTGAGGAGAAGGATGGTTTATTACAATGTAAAAAAGACTCAAAATCATTTAGAAACTCCTAATAATAAGGCCACAACACAACATTTCAAATGGTTTACCATATATGGTAATGGCATAAAGTACCACAGGAAGTTACAAAATGAACTGTTCACATCACTGATTAACGTTCAGCTTAGAAGCCATAAAGAAGCATCTGTCAGCACTGAGAAGATTTCTCTATTTGGCTGGCTTTCACTCTCAGCTGCATGATTTGCTACTGGATTGACCACAAGAATGGGATCCAGAATCTCATCTCCTAAATTCTAATCCCATCTTTGTCACTGATGCACTGTGTGACATTTGGCAAGTCACTGAGACCCACATTTTCAAAGATGTACATGCCTCAGCACAAGCATGAAACCCAGATTTTGCGACCATCAGTGCATTGGATACTTAGGCCATGTCTACACTACAAAGTTAATTCGACTTCATGTAAGTTGACATCGAGCCTTCGAGTTAAGTAAGTCAATCTTACATGTTCGCACTACACTCATTGTGTCGGCAGAGTGCATCCTCGCTAGCAGGGCTTGCATCGACGCATGGATCACTGCACTGTGAATAGCTATCCCACAGTGCACATAGCCAAATGGAATTTTGTGTGGGGCTTGAAATGCCTTCTGGGACCAAAACATTGGTGTGGGTGGTTATGGGGACATGGCATTAGCCTTCCATGATGCGCTTACCTCCCTCTCTTTCTCTGAAATGAACAGCAAACAAACCCAGCCTTTTTCGTGCCTTTTTTCAATACCCTGGGTTATCCATGCAGATGCCATAGCATGATAAGCATGGACCTCACTCAGCTATACACTGTTGTTGTGAGCATTATAAACACCTCACACCTTATCCTGCAGTATTTCCACAGTGGATGGTTTTGCAGTAATGGGGTTCCCTAACTATGGTAGGGCAATAGGCTGAATGCATATCCCAAACTTGGCACCAGACCACCTTGGCAAAGAGTACATAAACCAAAGTGGTACTTCTCAATGGTGTTGCAAGCCCTGGTGGATCACAGGGGCTGTTTCACTGACATCAACATGGGATGGTCAGGAAAGGTGCATGATGTGCACATCTTAAGGTCTGTTTACAAAGGTGTAAACAGAGACTTCCTTTCCAGACTGCAAAACAACCATTGGTGATATTGAAATGCTAATCGTGATCCTGGGAGACCGACCTTACCCGTTGCTCCCATGGCTCCATAGCCGTACACCAGCAGCCTGGACAGCAGTAAGGAGCGGTTCAACCATAGGCTGATCAAGTGCAGAATGGTGAAGGAATGTGCCTTTGAATGTTTAAAAAGTCATGACAGTGTTGCTTATTCGGTTGGACCTCAGTGAAAGCAATGTCCCCATTGTTATTACTGCCTACTGTGTGCTCCATAGTATCTGCGAAACAAAGGGAGACAAGTTTCCGCCAGAGTGGGAAGGGGAGGAGTTAAGGCAGATCACCTGGCAGCCAGTTTTGAGCAGTCAGACACTAGGGCAATAAGAAGAGCCCATTGAGGGGCTCTGCATCTCTGTGAGGCTTTGAAAAACAGTTTCAGCAATGACTCTATGCGATATCACTCTCCTGAGGCAGCAAGGGGGCAGATGCTGCAAGCATGTAGGTACAGACCTGGTCCTTATGCTGCAATGCTGCGTGCTGCAATGATGCCAGCAGAGTTAATACTGGAGTGGCCCGGGAACATGTCCTACCGTGGTGGACGAAATAAGGCAGCCCTTCCCAGAAACCTTCTGCAACGGTTTGAAGAGTACCTCCATGAAAGCTTCCTAGAGATCTCCATGGAGGATTCCCAGGCCATCCCCATGCACATATACAGTCTTTCGGAGAGCACCCTCTGAATAGCTGGAGTGGCCACCAATCCCTACTTTTTTATTCAGATTAAACATAAAAATAATAGCACGTAACCCCTACAGTTTGACTGGAAATGTGCACTCACCAGAGGTGCCTCACGCTCCACCACTAACTGTTCCTGTGAAAGGATAGGCTCCTTTCTTAGCTTTTGGGGTGAATGGATCCTCCGCTTGCCTGCCTCACATTCTCCTCCGCCTCCCTTTCCTCATCAACAATGTCCTTTTCACTGTTGTTCGAGGTCGCCTGGGGATCCTGGGAGGTATCCATAGAGTGTTTTGGGGTAGTGGTGGGGTTGTTGCCAAGTGTCACATGCAGCTTCTCATAGAAGCGGCATGTCTGTGGACAGAACCAGAACAACTGTTCACCTTCCTGTCTTCTGGTATGCTTGCCGAAGCTCCTTTATTTTCACACAGCACTGCTGCGTGTCCCTGGTGTAGCCCTTCTCTCCCAGGCCCTGTGCACTCTTGGCATAGATGTCAGTGTTTCTTCTGCTGGATTGGAGCTCTGCCTGCACAGACTCTTCTTCCCACACAGCAATAAGATCCACCATGTCCTATGTACTCCATGCTGGAGCACGTTTGCAGCCTTGAGTCTCCATGACCAGCTGTGGTGGTGAGCCCTCCATGCTGATTAAACAGGAAGTGAAAATTCAAAAGTTCCTGGGGCTTTAACAGGGAAGCAGCTCTTTCCTCTGTACCTGGCTGATGTGCAGTAGAGTTGAAAGTGCTCTCCAGAGCGGTCACAGCAGAGCACTGTGGGACACCCCCTGGAGGCCAATTCATTCAAATTACACAATGCAGCGTCTACACTATCCCTATGTTGACCCCTGGATGTCAAATCAAGCGCTACGCCTCTCATGGAGGTGGAGTACAGAAGTCAACAGGCCACTTAGGTCAGCGGAATGGATTTGGTAGTGTAGACATATACATTATTAGATCGACTTAACGCAGCATCTGTCAACCTATGTTTGTAGTATAGACCAGGCCCCAGTTTCCCCACTTATCAAATGGGGGAAAATAAATCTTATCTACATCTAAGAGTTGTGTTATGATAAGGCGATGTATGGGGTGTAGAAGCAGAAAGCCAGACAGTAGCACTCTCTGAGTGGTTCTCTTTCATGGGTCCTCATTCCACAGCCAGCTGTCACCTGTGCCTCCAAGTAGACACTAGAAAATGGCAGCAGCCACATCCTGGGACACTACTTTGGCTGGCAGGCTAAAGCAGATAGATGGTAGCCATGAAGGCTAATGCCTACTTCAGCATATCAAGGGTACGTCTACACTACCTGTCAGATCGTCAGGTAGCAATGGATCTATCGGGATCGATTTATCGTGTGTATTGTAGACACGATAAATTGATCCCTGACCACTCTCCTGTCGATTGCTGAACTCCAGCTCGGTGAGAGGCAGAAGCAAAGTCGACAGGAGAGCTGCGGACGTCAATCCCACGCCGCAAGAACACGAAGTAAGTAATTCTAAGTCGATCTAAGATATGTCAACTTCAGCTACACTATTCTCGTAGCTGAAGTTGCGTATCTTAGATCGATCCCCCCCCTTCCAGTGTAGAGCAGGCCCAACTCTACTTTGATGGATTGGGCAAAGGAAACCTCTTTGTCCAACTGTTGGAAAGGTACTGCAACAACATATTGAGGATGATGGAAGGCTGGACAAGGCACAAAAGACATCAGTGGCTACCACTTTAGCTAATGAAGGCCCCAGTTGTCATGGTCTTTTATGCCCACTGATCTAAGACTTATGCAGCCAAGAGAGTGAAACTGCCCCCACACAATGGTTGTCTCATTTAAAAACGCTCATACTCAGGCATTGGCGCATCATTCATGCATCATCATGATGGATATTTGTAAAACACAATATACAGAAAGGGCAAGGAGGTATTATAGTGATTTACAGTATAAACTAGTACATGAATCAACTGCTAGAGAGTCAGCAGGTTTGGCGAACTGGTTGAATCATTACTTAAATTTATGTAGTTACCTGACTTATTCGGTGAAATGTTGCTACAAATAACTATTTTAAAACCTGCAGTAAGAGTATTTCTTTAACGAACAGAGCTCTGATGATTAAGATACACAAAACTAAACTACTCTTTTTAGAATAGATTATGATGGTAAGGAACCGAGGAGCGGGATAAATTTGGACTCTATGTCACAAAGCTTCTTTTCCTTTGAACACCAATTAGAAAATACCCTGTACTTTTCTTATGGGATAAGCCACACTAATTCTTTCTCAGTTACAGATCTGATTTCCAATTTCTAGAAAAACTTTGTTAACATTGATTTTTAAATAACCTTGTTGCAAATTAAGGATGAACCATAGGTTTGTTTAATTACAAAATAAAAAAGATTTTGAACATTTGCTTTTAAACTGGTTCTAAAGTTTGTGATTAGAAGAACTACTATAAAAGAGCAGCTCATACTTGGGCATGGTCATTTTAATATGTCACAATGCTACATTTACACATACCTTCCATGTTGCTCACCACTTTTATTTATGCTACAATCTTGACTCTGTCGTGATTGAGTGAACAAGATTTCTTAGATTTTTTATTCCTTTTGATTACAGGATATGCCTGTGTAATTGCAAACATATGGTGTCCCTTTTTCAATTCTCATGCTCAACTGCTGTGTAACATTGCTATGCACTGTTCTAAAGTCGTTATGTTCCACTCTAGAGATGGCTGTGTTTCAATTTATCTATACATATCAATATAGTTGTTTCAACTGTTGCTTGTGACAACTCCCAATTTTATCCTTCTCAAAATCTCTTAGAAGTTCAGAGCCCATCAGTGTATATAAGAAGTTCTGTTTATGTTGGGCATGACCCTTACCTCCTACTTATTAACATTATATTTAATCCGCAGTTTTGCTTCCCAGTCCCACAGGGTACGTAAAGCCATTAGAGTTCCTCACAACTTCTCTATAGTATTTAGTCACTTCAACAAATATGTATGTTCTGCAGATTTATCCAACTCCCTATTGACTTCTTGACATTAATGAACAGCCATTCATTACCGTCTTTTCCTATGCCTTAACAAGCTGATCAATCCTTTCCCACTTCCTTTTGTCCCTCCATAGATTAAAGAATATAGATTTTCCTTTACAGAAACCTTACTGGTTTAAACTAATCAAGTTATGCTTATCCAAGTGATGTACTATTCTGTCTTTACTCCTCCATCCCAGAAACTGAAAGGAGGCTTCCAGCTAGTATATCCTGGAATCTCCCTCTCTTTTGAAGATAGGCATTACATTAACGACTTCCAATAGACAGAAACAGTTGCTTTACATTGTACAGCCTCATCAGTAGTTCCATGCTTTCACACTCTATTTCTTTCAGACTTCTCAGATTAATACCATCTGCTTCTGGTAATTTACTGCATGTGACTTTCTCAAGTTGTTTCATAATTTGCTCCTTAGAGACTTCAGTCTCATTTAAGGCCATAGTCTGTTTTTCCATGGAAAGTGCCTTGGAATAGAAACTCCTCAGTACCTTCCACAGGAAAGACAGATGCAGGGAACTTGTTTGACTTCTTTCTTACTCAACCATTTATTCAATTTACTCATTGCCTGATGGCCTATAGTCACACACCCAGCTTTCTTATTTCTAATCAAATATATAATTTTGAATTCTTTATCTTGAAATCTTTAAGTCGTTATTCTTTATCTCATTTCTTTCCACCTTGAAAGCTATTTGGGTTCCAGTCTATTCTATTTTGAATAGGTTCTTATACCACACTCAGCGCCATCAAACTGAGTGCCTTCCAATTGTGCATTAAGCAACCTGACTGACAGCTATCATATACTGTTTGCCCTCTCATCTCTTCCCAAGGGGAAAAGTGTGTGCAATGGCGTGTCAGGTTTTCGTAGGATTTTCATTTTTTTTTAATATATATGTTGATATGTATGTATGTTAGAGAAGGCAAGGTCAAAGAAGTGTGCCTTACACTTGGCACAGAAGGTGGTGACGTTTGTGATACTCCTTAGTTTCTGGGGGAGATCATTCCACAGTTTCTGACTGCTCCCGGAGAAAATTCTGTCTTCTGCCCAGATGAACTTCACCCTGGCTGAAGAAAGTTCCATTGTGCTAGAGGAGTGTAGTTGTCAACCTGGATCTTCCTCCGGGAACTTCAGGCAGTTTTTAGATTCCTTGAGCCCAGGTTATGGAACACATGAAAATAAAAACCAAGCCCTTGTACTTCATTCAATATTCTATATGAAGCCAGTCTTGAGAATAGAAGACAGTGCAGATGTCACAGAAGCCAATGTTGGTGAAGAGATGTGCTACAGTGTTCTGGACTAATTGGAACTTCCTACGTGCAAAAGTCTTTGCGCCCAGGTAAAATGCATTGCTGTAGTCCAGCTGAAAAGTGACAAAGAGATTAATATCTGAGGCCAGGTCATCTCTGCCAGGATGGAATGAACTCTCTCAGTGAACCAGAGATGGTAGAAAACATTACTCAGAGATGCTATAATGTGAGAGCTTAGAGTCAGCAAGAAATACAAGCATATGCTTAAACTATGGATGAATTGATGACTTGTGAGTATGGATCTTCAGCCAAAGGAAACTGCACAATGTTTGCAAACTCTTCAAAGTGCTTTCCTCTGCCCGCCATATCACCTCCGTCTCAGGTTTAGCTTCAGCCATTTATTCTTCCTCCAGGAGTTAATCTCGTCCAAGCACTCAGCCATTTTATTGGTAGTGGCATGGTAATATGTGGTGAAAGAAGTAATATGTGGTATGGTAATATGTGGTGAAGTATAGAGTTTATCCAGAACATCCTCTTTTTAAAGAATAGTTTCTTCTCCTCAAATACATTTGTAACTTACTTTCCATTCAATATGCATTTTGATTTTCAGTCTGAAGCATGTAAACTTTCTGCACCTCCAATAAAACATTTGTAAATATTCTTCAGGCAAGCTGATTGGGTAGTTTTCTTTCTTTGCTTGCAACTCTCTGCCCCACCCCTGTAAATAAGGGTTAAAAGCAGCTGCAACTGGAAAAACTGGGCTGATTAAGGAAGCAGTCACAACTGTGGCCAGCTCAGTCAGGGCCTAGCTGGCCCTTAGAAGAGGGCAGTGGGCTAAGAGCTAGAGACAGCCTCTCTCTCTAGTTTCTGAAAGAGAGAAGGACCTGGTTGCCTGGAAGTTGAACAGGGTACCTAGGGTGGAGCAGTGCTGGGGAAAGGCAGAGGAAGCTGGGGAGCTCCAGTCTAGCAAAACCCCAGGCTGCAGGCCTAGTTAAAGGCCTACAGATAGGTACTGTGGCTGCAGAGGGGCAGCCCAGAGATAGGCAAAGGCAGCAGGTCCTCACCCCCTGGACAATGATGAGTGGTTTACAGACTGTAGTTGGCCCCAGGGAGCGGGGGCTAGATGATGATGAGGTGGGTTTGGAGGGTTGGGGGTTACCCTGGAAAGGGAGACCCACACTGAGGGGGTGCTGCAGTGGGCAGAACCCCTGGGCAAAGGGCACTGGGGTGGGGGAGGGACACGGGGGCCAGTGGCAGGCGAGATATCAGCTGGCCTGCAGAGAGCGCTCCATAGCTGGGAAAAGCTAATTCCTGACAGGACCAGCAGGAGGAGCCATGCCAGTGAGTCATCGCCTTGCCACACCCTGTCTTTGCTTTAATTGACTGCCCTTCTGTCTAAATTTTCCTAATTTTAATTCTTTTAACATGAATCATTTTCTTATTATTAAAAGCAAGTTTAACTTCCTATGCTTTAGTGCCTCAATGAACTCCTGCAATTACACAAGAAACTTCATCCTTTCTCACAGGCTCCAGAATGAACTGACCAAATAATTCAGTCACTTATGTTTTCAGTAAATTGCTAATATGTGGCACTCAGCTAATTAATATTGGTTTATTAAAATCATCCAGTTTTACTTCTGAACCAGACAATACTGCAGCTTCTTTAATCCTTTTCTCCCTTTCTTAAAAAACAACCTACCACATGTTAAGATACTTTATGATGTCCTGTATGCATAACACTGCTTCCTTCTTCTCCTCACAACCTAGCCTGTCCTTCTTGTATAATGTGTAGCCAGGGATACCATATCCTCCATGGAGATAGGAGCTAAATTGTACTCCACTGCCAAAGCCAGGTTTTCCAGCTTGATTTATAGCTTTGAGTATGATCATAAATGCATTTTATTCCTACTAATCTCATTTAGTTCATCTCTTGGTGTTGCTTGTATTTTCTGCAATCTAACCTCATGCCACAGCATCTACTAACTGCTTAGCTGGCTTGGAATCTTGAGGCAAACAGAGAACCATAGCATGAGACGCCTGACTTTAGAAGCAATTTGTATTGTAGAGAAATCTCAGGACTCCTACTATCTGAGATGATGGAACTTAATTTTCAAGTTCATACAGATGTGTAATGAACATCCACACTGGGAGCACTCTGGTAGCTCATCCTTGGAACTGTGCACTTTTAGCACCCACGGAGGTCAATGAGAGCTGTAGCTGTTCAGCAATTTTCAGGACCAGGAACTTACAAAGCTGCATAGGCCTTGGAGGTGGTGCACTGACTACCCACTCTCACCACTTGTACTGTGTCAGGTATCTTACAAGGAGACAGTTTTCTCCATGACAATGTTTTGTACCCACAGATGGAGAAGGGTTCCCAACCCAAAAAAAGAAAATCTTAATGAATCACAAATAAAACCATCCATACCCCACTCCCTCAAGAAAAGCTTTGGAGAACACACAGGTTTTGCAATATGGCCTGAAAGTCGACAAATCTGGGCTCTAACAGATCAAGAGGTAGGGAGCATGTTCAAAGTCAAAGCATCATCATCAAAATCTCTTTGTCACCACCAGCCAACTCTCACTTAAATGAGGAGATGAAGGGGACATTAGTGTTTCAACTGATCACAGCTGTAGTGGTATCAGATGGGGAGAAAACCAGTTTCCATGTTAACCAGAGTTCAAGCCACTTAAAGATTTGTACCATCAAATCCAATTCCTTAAAACATTACTCAAGCAATTTGGAAGCCAGCAGGCACTCCAGAGAACAGGTGCAGCGTGATTCCTGCAAGAAGTACCACTTAAATAGGCAGCTGAATTCTGAACTACTTCTGCTTTACAACTACAGCAGATTAAATTCGTGAGCCTTGCTCACTAATTACTATGTGTTAGGAGATTTCACTAATTTGCATTCTTTACTTTTTTAGCTAATTGAAGGCAGAATTGAATAAATACTAAGCAAAATGCAGGCAGCTACGTCCAGAATAACAAAAATTAAAAAACTCAAAAAATGGAATAATACTGAATTGAAGTAAACCATAGAAATGTAGGGCTGGAAGGGACCTCAAGAGGTCATTTTCACCAGTCTCCCCTGCAGAGGCAGTACCAAGTATACTTAGACCATCCCAGACAGGTATTTCTCTAACCTGTTTTTAAAATTCTCAAATGATGGGGATTCCACAACCTCCCACGAAAGCCTATTCCTCTGTTTAACTCTCATTACAATTAGAAAGTTTTTTTTTCTACAATCTAACCTAAATCTCCTTTGCTGCAGATAAAGACCATTGCCTCTTGCCCTACCGTCAGCTAACATGGAGAACAACTGATCACAATCCTCTTTGTAACAGCCTTTAACATAGTCGAAGACTTATCAAGTCCCCCTCATTCTTCTTTTCTCAAGACTAAACATGCCCAATTTTTTAAGCATTCCTCACAAGTCAGGTTTTCTAAACCTTTTATCATTTTTGCAGGGCTGGCGCTTCCATTAGGCAAACCTAGACGGTCGCCTAGGGCACCAAGATTCGGGGGGGCGGCACTTTGTGCGCTTCCCATGGGGCGCACGGGAGCTTCCAGTTCCACTTCTGTCACGCCGCCGAAGAAGGACCTTCTGCTGACGTGCTGCAGAAAACAGCGGCAGGCAATTGAGCAGCTCAATGACTGTCGCTGTCGCCTGTGGCATTTCGGTGGAGGGTCCTTCTTCGGTGGCATGATGGGAGCGGAACCAGAAGCTCCTGCGCGCCCCATGGGGAGCGCACAAATGCCACCCCCCGAATTCTGCCTAGGGCGCCAGAAGCTCTGGCGCCGCTCCTGCATTTTTCTAGCTCTCTTCCAGACTCTCTTCATTTTGTCCACATCTTTCTCAGTGTGGTGTCCAGAACTGAACACACTACTCCAGCTGAGGCCTTACCAGTGCCAAATAGACCCAGACAATTATCTCCTGTGTTTTACATATAACATTCCTGTTATCACACCCCAGAATGATATTTGCAACTCTATATTGCATTGTGGACTCCTATTCAATTTGTGATCCACTATAACCCCAGACCCTTTTCTTTTCAGCGGTACTACCATCGAGGCAGCTATTTCCCATTTTGTATTTGTACATTTGATTTTTCCTTCCTATGTGTAGTACTTTGCACTTGGCTTTATTGAATTTCATCATGTTAATTTCAGATCAGTTCTTCAATTTGTCAAGGCCATTTTGAATTCTAATCCTGTCCTCCAAAGTGTTTGAAACCCCTCCCAGCTTGATATCCACAAATTTTACAAACATATGCTCCACTCAATAAAGGAATAATAAACTGTACGGCTGGAGGGGATCTTGCGAGATCATCTAGTCCAGCCTCCTGCACTGAGGCAGGAACAAGTAAACCTAGATCATCCCTGACAGGTGTTTGTCTAATCTGTTCTTAAAATCCTTCAGTGACAGGAATTCCACAGCCTTCCTCGGAAAGAGTGTGGGTCAGTCCAGAAATAATAATGTACGCAACATAAACACAATGAATCATTTATAGAATCCTTTTCTACAATCAGGGGCAGCTCTAGGCATTTTGCCGCCCCAGGCATGGCAGGCAGGCTGCCTTCAGTGACTTGCCTGTGGAGGGTCTGAAGGCAGCCTGCTTGCCGCCCTCGCGGCAACTGGCAGAGCACCCGCAATGGCTTGCCGCCCCAAGCACGCGCTTGGCGTGCTGGTGCCTGGAGTCGCCCTTGTCTACAATGCCAGACATTATTCACGATGTATTACCAGTTGTACAACCTTTGGGTCAAATGTGGTCCTCCATTACTCCACCGAACTCCCTGAAATCAGTGGGGTTGCATGGAACCACTGATGATAGAATCTAACTTATAGGACCACAGTATACTCCCGACTAATATTTGGCTAATCAGGAGTTTGGATAGTTGGGAAGCCTGGAGCAGCAGCACAGGGAGCTTGCTGCAGTTCTGCTGTCACAGACCCACTCACTCATTCCTGTGACAGGAGGGCTGCTGAGGGCTCCCTGTTCTGCTCCTCCTGCCCTCAATTATTTCAGATGCAAGATGCGGTGGGGAGGCTGTGGTCCTGGCTGGGCAGAGGAGAGACTCCCAGCCAGGACTCTGCTTTGCCGCACCAGAACTGCAGCCTACCTTGCATCTGCAGGAATCTGGTGTCATCAGCCCTGCAGCAGCATAGGAAACCCTCTGCAGCACCGCTGTCACAGCCCCACCCACTCACTCCCGTGACAACTGAGCTGCAGAAGGCTCCCTGCGCTCTGCCACAGGAACCATTCAGCAGCAATATGGCCTTCTCAGCAGCTGGGAAGGGGTCTCTGCTCTATTATCTGAACCTCTGCTTTTTCTGAGTCCCTTCCTTGTCCCCTAGCATGCCCCCCCCCCCCAGATAACAGGGTTCAGAAAATCTGAAGTATTCTATATACAGTGGAAGGAGTAGTCTGTATACAGCGATTGCCATACAGCTCATCAGCTGTACATCTGTTAGGTATCTGATCTCAGGCACTGACCAGTACAATATGTTTCTGAGGAACATACAAGAAGCTCTGGAGGAGGCAGTTATGGCATAAATTGCTTGCAGCTGAATTTTCCCAACTCCTACTATTGAAAGATTGGTTTATGCTTGAGCTATGAAAGGATATAATCCTTCCAATACTCTTTTTAAAAATGTTTATTGGAATATTTTGGATGCTCCTGTGTCAAGAGTTATCCAAGCCTTTTCTGGATCTTGCTAAATTCTTGCTCTTGTGCTAGCTTGTGGCAATTTAAATTTGCAGATTAATTGTAATAAAAGGAATACTTTTCATGTATCATTTTGAAATATGCTCCTTTCAATTTCATTGAATCTCCCCTTATGCTTGTATTATTAGCAAGGGTGAATAATAGTGCCTAAACTACCTTGTCTATACCGTTCATTGTTTTATATACTTTTATCAAGTCCCTTCACATTCATTTCTTTTCTAAAGTAAACAGTCAAATACTTCCAATCTCTCACCCTACAGACTTTTCCCTATTTAATTTTTCTTGTTGTCCATCTCTGGCTCCCCTCTATTTCTGCTGTATCCATTTTTGAAATGGGATAACCTAAGTTGAGCACAATATTCCAGGGGAGGACATCATGTTGATTTACATAAAATGGCATTACAATATTTTCAGTTTTATTCTCCATCCCATTTCTAACATATTGCTTGCTTTTTGACTGTTGCTGCACATTGGGCAGAGCTCTTAATTGTGTTCTCCATAATGATGCCAAAATCTTCTCCCTGAGTGTGCTATAGTTCATTTAGATTCCAGCAAGGTGTATGAGTAATTCAAATTGCATTTAAGAAAGATATTCTTGAGGGCTCTGTATAAATACTGTATAACATACAGATAAATGTTCTGTAGAAGGACAATCACATGCCCCAGCTCTCTAATTTGTGAGAATTAATCCCAAAACTGACTACCTGCCTTTATTAGGCATCTCAAACACCTTACAGTAGGGCTGTAGAAGAAACCTTCTCATCTGAGAGATGCAAAATCACATTAATAGTTAATGAGGAAATTACAGCCCTAGCTATGGGACAAACTAAAGGGCAATTACTTTAATGGTCAAGGCAACCTTTAAGGGGATAAAGCCTGGATATTCATATTCTATATTCCCTTCCAAAGTCAAACTGATGGACATAGTCATTCTGTTCTTTCCTGTTCTCTTAGAACAGAATGAAGGCTACAGGTAACAAAACATAGCTCTGAAATTAAAAGGAGTATGAAGTTATAAATTGAAAGTCAGTGTCAAATACTTCTCCAGTATCAACCTAGACACAGACGGAACAAAGATTAAATCTGCTGGAGAACTAGAGTATATTAATTAAATGTCTGACATTTCAGAAGATGTCTGGGGTGAATATAACCAATCTAGTCTTCATGGATTGATTTTGTGATCATGTATTGAAATCTAGTAACCAGCATCTTAGATAAAAATCTTTACGTCTATATTACTTAGAGAAATCAGGAAAGATGCATCACATAGGTCTATGCATTTGTTAGATTTAGCCAAAATGCTAAATTTTTGCACTGTAAACCATGGCAAACAGCCACTCTCTTTCTGGAGTTACTGAATTTATCCTGTATCAAATGGAAGAACAACTGTGAAAAATCTTTACATAAACCTGACAGGATTCCATCAAAGCCAGGTGCTTTGGCAAGAGAAAATGTATCATCTGTTCTCTGAGTTTCCTACAACATTAATGCCATTTTGATGTACGATAGGATGTTCAGCAGAGACAAGAACTGCCATTTAACGTGGTAGGAATGGAAACCAGGGGTGTTCTGGGCATTGTAATACTATTTTTACAACGCTTCAAAAAGAATATTTATTATACATACAGATATATGATAAACATACATTCAAAAAACTAGCCTAGTAGAAGCTGCAAGGACGAGAAGTATAGTTATTCCCATTTTTACAAATGTGGAACTGAGGCATGGATGGTATGTCTACACAGCTGTGGGAGCAAGACTCACAGCCCAGGCTGACAGATATGCTCGTGGGGCTCATGCCATACTAGATATAGTAATTTGGATGTTTGGGATCAAGATCTGAAGTGCACCCCTCCCCCTATTAGGCTTCAAATTCCAAGCCAGGCTATCCACATGGACCCAAGTCCATCCACCCAGACTTGCTCCAAGCAGCTGTGTAGACATCCCCAGAGAGGTTGTGACATGTCCAAAAGAAAACAGGAAGTCTTGCAGTGGAGCGGGGAATTGTGCATGGGTTTCCCAAGTCCTAAGCGAATGCCCTAATCACTGGACCATCCTTCCTTTCAATCACTCTTTGCAGCTCAAGTGTTATTTCACAACATGACTGCTTTCACTAGAGCTAGGCTAACTTGAGAGAAGTTAACTTGAAGGTCAATAAGTTAACTCTTCATTAAGGACATACCCTCACTATAAGCAGCTTATAGACTCTGACTCATAGTCCCCAAGAAGGGACCATTATGATCATTTAGCCTGACCTCCTGCACCTTGCAGGCCACAGAACCTCACCCACCTACTCCTGTAATCGAACCTTAGCCTCTGGCTGAGATACTGAAGTCCTCAAATCATGATTTTAAAATGTCAAATTACAGAGAAACTGCCATACACATGAGCTTAAACCTGCAAGTGACCCAGGCCCCATGCTGCAGAGGAAGCAAACTCCCCTGCCCCCTGGGTCTCTACCAATCTGACCTCGGGAAAAATTCCTTCTCAACCCCATATATGGCAATCAGTTAGATCATGCGCATGTGGGCAAGCCCCACCAGCCAGACTAAGGCTATTTATAAGGCAACTATTGTTCATTATTTGGAAGAGTTTTATTTTCTTTGAGCCACAGCCTTGTTTGGATAGTAATTTTAGAACATATCTATAGTGTCTTAGCTAGCTTGTCACTGACCTTATTACAGCATTCCTTGGTCTTGCCCATGTAGCAGACCCACCAACTGTCACACGCATTGATACTTACATATTTGGCAGCCCTGTCACGTCTACCCACCTAAGAGACAGCCTCCTTGAGCATCCCCACCCCTGTTGAAAGGAAGTTGTGCTAGGCTGGGAGTAGAAAGTTGTGAGTTTGTCTCCTTTCCCACTAACTGCTATTTCTGTGCTTTTCACAGCCCTTATTACTGAATAAGTCTACATACCCACTAGCTGGCAAGTATCATCCACCCACTTTACAAATAAGATAGCTGATAGGTTACAGAAGAAAGAACAGGAGTACTTGTGGCCCCGTAGAGACTAACAAATTTATTTCAGCATAAGCTTTCATGGGCTACAGCTCACTTCCTCAGATGCATAGAATGGAACACACAGATAGAAGATATTTATTTACAGAAGGTCACTCCTAGCAGTACTGGGAATAGAATCAAGGTCTCTAATATGGCCCACCAAATTCTTCTCCATTTTGCTACATTGCCTTTCAAAATAAGCATTCTAAATCTGTGTACTTGACCTTACTATCCTCAAACACTGCTGTGCCAACTTGACCACACCCTGCTCCGAGAGCCAGATACAGCAGAGAGATGGATTCCTGGCATCTATCTCAAAAATAGTCCTGTGGCAAAGCATGTGTTGTTTTTCCTCTAGTGACTATAGCATATTTCTATTATCTATCATTCCTTTAGCTCTGGTGGAAGAGGTCAGCTATGTACCTTAGATGCTGCTGAATTCAAAATCTACTGATGACCCTTCTGCTTGAAAAAGTAGCATCTGCTCATTTAATTTAAAGACTATCATAATGCATATTTATAAAGAGGCAGAATTAAAATAATATGAATGACCTGGATTTTGGCATTCTCTAATTTATTAAAAACTTTTTATTAAGGCAAATTATAGTAAGACGGTAGCAGACTACATTGTACATTACTTATTCAGGATCAGGTTAATATCTTATGTAAGTAGTTGGTGTGAAAGCTTTTTCATTACAAGAACAGTTCATATTTTACTACACTACAATTCCATACGAGGAGAAGTCACATTTTTCCAATAATATGCAACAAAATGTCTAGTTGGTCTCAATAAAGAAGAAACGAGTCTATTTAAAATGCAGATCTTTTACTGGAGCATTAAGAAAGCAAGTCAGGGGATCTCCAGGAAGATGGCATTTTGTCATAAGATGAATCTTTTTAATAATTTCCTCCCCAAACCATCTAATTCCTAGACACAATCGCCACATGTGTAACTATGTTCCCCTTTCCCTGCACCTCCTCCAACAGAGTGCCTCCCAAGTAGCAAAAGTATGATGCATCTTAACTGGAGCCACATGATATTTATTCATTTAGACATTTAGTCACATGACAAATAGTCCTTTCTACATTTTTTCATTACGAGCTACACAATTTGAAGATGCCTATTCCCTTTCCCATATAGAGACCCACCAGATCAATTTCTTTGTCCAAATCCCTCTCCTGTCTTTTCATTTGGGTTGTTCTTGTTAATATCTTTTTAAATCAAAACTGTATATATCTTAGAAATGAAACCTTTTGTTGCAGCTTACTTCTGTGTCAGCTCATCATATGTGGGCTAACGGTCTGTATAAAGCTGTTTTGGATGCAGATTTCACAATATAATGTTTGACTTGTAAATACTGAAGATATGAGATCTTTATATTATTCACGTTAATACATATCTCTTGATATGATTTCTAATCAGGATCTAGGAACAGCTGTCCGACCTGAGTAATGTCAGCTCCTACCCACAACAAATAGTTACTTAAATATGTCCTAGGGACAAATTCCTGACTACTATTAAAAGTAGCTAAAGGAGAGGGCCTGAGTGACGGGAATTTCGAAAATTTATCCACAGCTGCTAAGGTGGTCTGGATGGATGAGTGTTTTTATTTTTTATTTTATTTTAGGTGACCTAAATTTCTTTTTAACCCAACAATTACTATGAATAGCTATATTTGAGCTCCAGCCTTATTCATGTTTGAGCCAGTGTTTGGCTGGTCTATTGTTAACCCAGCTGATCACATCTTTTAATTGTGATGCATAGTAAATAAATAAATAAAATAATAATATAAATTAGGGAAAGCTAGTCCACACCAGGTTTGTATGAACTTTAGACCATCCCATTTCATTTTTTATATTTCCATATTAATTTTAATGGCACATCCTGCCATGTTTTTTTAATGTCATGTCTGGGACACCAACCAGGATGCACTGAAGCAAAAACAACAACTTTGGAAGGATTTTTGTCTTTGCTGCGGCTAACCTAACTAGCCAAGAAAATGTGCTCCAGTTGATGTTCAGGAGACAAAAAGTCCATGAGGCCAGGATCTTAAGCTGCTTCTTTGTCAAAATGTAAATTTTTGCCCACATCTTCTCTCCTGCAGAAGAGTGGCCATTTAATCAGGTGGTGGTCCATTTGATCTCATTGACACCTGGCTGGGGTGTTGGCTAGCCCTTTGTCTCTGGAGAACTTATTTGTGACTGTCCTTTGGAACATGTCTTGGCAATATTGTACAGTGGAATCATCTTCAAGATTTCTCAAACTTCATTGCACCGTGAACCCTTCTAACAACAAAAATTACGAAATGACCCCAGGAGGGGGAACTGAAGCCTGAGCCCATGTGAACCACACCATCCACACTGGGGGGACAAAGCCAAAGCATTAGGCCCACTGCTCCGGGCAGGGGGGCGGGCAAAGCCTAAGGACTTCAGCCCTAGGCAGGCGGCCTGTAACCTGAGCTTCACCACCCAAGGTTGAAGCCCTCAGGCTTTGACTTCAGTGGTGGGGCTTGGGCTTCAGCCCCAGGCTCCAGTAAGTCTAACACCAGCCCTATCAACCCCATTAAAATGGGATCACAACCCACTTTGGGGGATTGACCCATAGTTTAAGAACTACTGTTCTATCGTTACAGAGAATGTTGCCACACTTTTTTTAGCAGGACAATAATAATCAGCAAATCATGAGTTTTCAAATGATACCTTACACAATATGCTTTGTACAAAATTTAACATAGTCTTGTAAAAGGGATGAACATATGGATACAGACTGTCACTGGGTCTTAAAAAAAACCCCTCTGTTTAACTGTCCGTCCCTTTGTTTTTTCATGCAGGGGCATGATCAAAGCAGGTTATGATTCCAGATTATTTTTTACTAAATTATCCAAGGTCCTAGAAATAAAAAATTATATCAATCCTAGAATAAGGTCCACGAGTAGCAGAATAATATGTAAACTCCCTGACATCTGGATTCATCTCCCACCAGGCATCCACCAAATCCTCATTTCATAAGTGAAGGAACAAATTTCTACTTGCTCCTCCTGAAATCTCTCGGTGTACATTTGATCGATCCAAACTGGGATGAAGTACCTCATTAAAATCTGGCCCCTAGAATGATATGCCCTTTCCTAAAACTTCCTAATTACAAAAATTACAAGTTTGCCTTTTATTGGGATCATGCACATTGGCTAAGGTGAGCAGTTAGTTTACCTCTCAAGGTCTCCTTAATTAAAATATACCCTCTGTATCTATGATTTGTGCTGAAATAATAAAACAGAAGTGTTTAGCAAAGAATATTGCCACTCTTCTTCTATTAGATAGCCCCAGAGACACACATGGTAGCTGTGTCCAAGAAGTATGCAGATGTTTATCATTTTTCTTCAAGTGTGTTTCCTGTAAATATATTACATTAGAAAAATCCTTTTTCTGTGAGCATAAAACCGTTTTCCTTTTTGTTGGGTTGTTCATCCCTTTAACATTAGCAGGCATGACATTAATAAACTCACCCATGAGTACCAAGTCTGCTCTTCCCAAATATATTACCTTTTATTAAAAGCATTGAGACCACCCAGCCAGATGCCAGGTCTCTGTTATATTTGTTGCTCTTTTTAAAATAAGTCCTGGTCTACACTGAGGCGGAGGGGAGAAATCGATCTAAGATATGTAACTTCAGCTACAATAATAGCGTAGCTGAAGTCAATGTATCTTAGATCGACTTACTTCGTGTCCTTGTGGCGCAGGATCGATGGCCGCTGCTCCCCCATTGACTTTGCTTCTGCCTCTCGCTGAGCTGGAGTTCAGCAGTTGACAGGAGAGTGATCAGGGATCGATTTATTGCATGTACACTACACGTGATAAATTGATCCCCGATAGATAGATCACTATCTGCCAATCTGGTGATTAGTGTAGACGTACCCTAAGACATTTTATTATACAGTTCCCATCATATGAACAGTAATTTTAGAACACTCACATATATTGTTTTTTTTTCCTTTCCTTAACATCTATGTTGTTGTACCCTGATCCTGAGTCTGATTTATCATCATATTTCTAATTTTGAACCCCAACATTTTTAAATTAATATATTTTCTCTGAAAACATATTACAATATTTAACATCTGTTTCTGTTATCTTATTCCCTGTTTGTCTGCCTCCTCCCTCCCTATGCACTCCACCATCGTCATATGGTGCCTTCTTGCTATGGGAACCCAGGCTTTCCATACTTCCTTCAGGGGCACATTGTTTCCCTGCTGGAAGGGTCTTTCTTTCTTTCTTTCTCAATATATTCTTAAGAACCAAGTCTTATCTAATCTCATCAAACCTCTGTATAACATTGGGCATTATGATATTATTATACCACCTTTGGGTTCACTTATTCTTAAAATTTTCCACCATTGGTGACCCGTCTCCAATGAATATACATTTTGGAATGTTTGTGGTAACTCTAAAGTCAAACTTGCTTCAGTAGAGGAAATCTGGGTTTGCTGTTATTTTGTTATTAACTTTATTTATAAAGCACAGCATTAAATTAGCTATAACGTTATACTATTTAAGTATACTGTATCCTCATAAAGTGAAATATCTTGGGTGCTATATTTCCCAGCTTCCATTTAATTATATCCCTTTATCATTATAACCACATGGATAGAATATCCATTATGTATTATAATGTCTTAATCCATATATTAATCTTGTTTGTTTGGCTGAGGATTGTTCCTTCTATTCTCATCTTTGTTTTGTACTTTTGCTGATCCATCTTTTTGACCTCTTGTGGCACTCTTTGATCTCACTGATTACTTAGTGACCCGTAGGAGTTGGACCACTCCTTTTGGTACCATTCAGATTATTCTTGAGCATTCTCTAATTCTTGAGGGTTGATTTTTCAACCTTATTGTTCTTGTAACACTTTTTTATGTTATGGATAGAAACATATAGCATCCCTCTTAAATTAACACATTAGTTGGTGGACTGGATACCGCTGATCATTATCATCAGACTAAGGAGCCTTTCATCTGCAAGTCATCAGTGCTTGACAGGGACTAAAAGTTGTTTCCATCTAATGGATATCTGCTGTATGGGATGATATTGAAGGGACTCAGCTCTAGGTCCCACATCACCCTCCCCACAGTAAGCCTTGTATAAACTGACAGGCTCCACAGAGGAGCCAGAACACACACACATACACGCTCACTCTCCCCAGAGGCATACTGACAAGGCATTGTGTATGGGACGCTTGCCTGCTTCTGGTTTGTAGATAAACAGAGGACTTCCCTCACCAGGGCTGTCAAGCTGATGCCTTTCATCCTCACTAAATCACACACGTTTTTAAACTGGAGATTACGGTTGCATTCAGATTTTAAATATGCAGTTGAACTGATTTCCATAAGAGGTCACACTTGGAGCTGTAGCAATCTTGGCAGCTATGGTGTAGCTGGGAACATGCCATGTTGTAGTGTAATGGGTTTTCCATGCTTCACTGCAGGCTGGGCATAAAGGTAGTTTTGGGAGAGGCTGGAGGGAGTAGAAAGTGAATGAAACAGTATTTTGGGGGTGTGGTGGTGCCTGTGGCCAGTTCTAGGGAAACAGATACTCCTGGACAGGGGGAGGAAGATGTGTATTAAAAAGAAATTTGGATTTAAAGACAACGAGGTCTTGTATCCTTCATTAAGATAACACAGGTGGTGGTGAGGAGGTAGCAGCCTTGCTGGTTATGGAGAAGGACGCAGGAAGGTGTCTTGCATCTGCTGCTATCATACTTTTCTGTGGAATTCTGGTGGTATTAATGTGTCAGTGGTAATATCAGTAGTTAATTTTATTTACTTGATTGAAAACACATGAGCTCTAAATGATTTAAAATTCGGTGTGTAACAGTGGGAGAACTGTGTATTCAGAACCTTATATACAGATCTTCTCTCCTATGTATGCTGGAGTCCCTATGTAACCATTTTCAAGGACTGGTGCAAGGTCTTTTTATTTGGGTCATGTCCTTCTTGGCCATTTTGTCCTTTCCTTCTTCCTTTATGAATTGTTTTATATTTCACTTCCTTGAAGCAGAGTTGCTGCATTTTTCTGGGCCATTGTAATTATTTTAATTACTGTTCTGTTTAACTTTTGCAGAAATGCAAGGTAATGGGCATTACTTAAGTGAGTGACACAACAAAAGGGCTTTGTTTGGCATGGATGGGGAAGAAAAGGTTGCACCTGCAGCCCTGTTGCTGTGCTCTTTTCCCCGTGGTAAGACCACTGTGTTTGCATGCTTCCATTAACAGTCACTCTCATCTTTGCTGCTGCTGCCTCTCAGTGTCCACTGCTCTGTTTCAAACAGTTAGGCGATGAAAGATTGAGGATCAAGAAGATGGACTCTGGCTTCATCTGCCTGGGTTCCATTGTTCACCTTGTTACTGTTAAAATGATTATTGCTTTTGATCAAAACTGCTCCTGTCTTTCCTCTGCTGCTTTCTCTTCCCTGTAGCATTACATAAGTAAAGAATAACGCAAGCCCCTTAGAGCATGTAGTCATCCATAAGACCCTTCATAAAGGCAGAATGTCCAACACCGTATATGGCAGGTAATTATTTTTAGCTGTAAACTTTGTTCCAGTAGGATACAACTAATGCAAGTTGGGATGGAGTGAGGAGTTGTACCTATGAAACATGTATCTGTTAAAAGTGCATCTCAAACAGCAAATTTTAATTTTAGTGATTTTACTGGTCTGTCTTTGTAAGTAAAACCAGCTTGATAGCTTATTAGCTGTCTGTGATGATGAGACGAAGTAGTTCCAGTTGGAGTGTTCATTGTCCCACACTGGGACAATGTGAGTTTTCAACAGCCCCATAGCTCTCTCCCTGACTCCTTCCCATTCTACAATGAATAACATCTCTTTGCTTTTACACTGATTTTATGCACAGGAGGAGAGAGTTCAGTTAATAAAATGAATGAAGGCCAAGTTTCCAAACAAGGAGAGACCCATGATCAATACTCCAAAATGCGCCTACATAAAACATCCCCCTTCCTTTGTATGCTAAGTGCAGTTGAGCATATCAATGGCTAATACTTTGCCTAACTAGTCATTTGTGCATGTAGTCATCCAACTTGACTCTGCAGCTACTCATTATGTGTGCAAGTTTAAATGCACAGATGCATGTATTTTACACATGGGCCTCTGTTATCCTTTCAAAAAACAAACAAACAAACTGACCCTGAATATCACAGATTAGATTTCAGCTTCACCAAAATGAGTGTTTTTTCTACAAATACATATGAAATTTCACTGTGGTGCAGTACAACTTTAGCAAAGTTTTTTCCAGATGTATTAATGATGAAGAGACAATGGATTTCAGGAAGGTGGATTTTGGTAAGTACAGAGAGCTGATAGGTAAAGTCCCATGGGAATCAAGACTGAGGGGAAAAACAACAGAGGAGAGTTGGCAGTATTTCAAAGGGACACTATTAAGGGCCCAAAAGCGAGCTATTCCACTGTGTAGGAAAGATAGAAAATGTGGCAAAAGACCAGCTTGGCTTAACCATGAGCTCTTGCATGATCTAAATAATAAAAAGGAGTTCTAAAAAAGGGAAACTAGGACAAATTGCAAAGGCAAATTACAAATTACATAGGCAAACACAGGAATGCAGGGGCAAGATTAGAAAGGCAAAGGCACAAAATGAGCTCAAACTAGCTACAGGAATAAAGGGAAACAAGATGACTTTATCAATACGTTAGAAGCAAGAGGAAGACCAAGGACAGGGTAGGCCCACTGCTCAGTGAGGAGGGAGAAACAGTAACAGGAAACTTGGAAATGGCAGAGATACTCAATGACATCTTTGTTTCAGTCTTCACTGAGAAGTCTGAAGGAATGCCTAACATAGTGAATGCTAAAGGGGAAGGGGGTAGATCTGGAAGATAAAATGAAAAAAGAACAAGTTAAAAATCACCTAGAAAAGTTAGATGCCTGCAAGTCACCAGGGCCTGATGAAGTGCATCCTAGAATTCATAAGGAGCTAAAAGAGGAGATATCTGAGCCTCTAGCTATTATCTTTGGAAAATCATGGGAGACCGGAGAGATTCCAGAAGACTGGAAAAGGGAAAATATAGTGCCCATCGTATAACAAGGGAAATAAAAACAACCCAGGAACTACAGACCAGTTAGTTTAACTTCTGTGCCAGGAAAGATAATGGAGCAAGTAATTAAAGAAATCATTGCAAACACTTGGAAGGTGGTATGTGATAGGGAATAGCCAGCATGGATTTGTAAAGAACAAATCATGTCAAACCAATCTGATAGCTTTCTTTGATAGGATAACGAGTCTTGTGGATAAGGGAGAAGCGATGGGTGGTATACCTAGACTTTAGTAAGGCATTTGTTACAATCTCGCATGATATTCATATCGATAAACTAGGCAAATACAGCTTAGATGGCTATTATAAGGTGGGTGCATAACTGGCTGGATAACCATACTCAGAGAGTAGTTATTAATGGTTCCCAATCCTGCTGGAAAGATATAACAAGTGGGTTCCGCAGGGCCTGTTTTGGGGCCGGCTCTGTTCAATATCTTCATCAAAAATTAGATATTGGCATAGAAAGTATGCTTATTCAGTTTGCAGTGATACCAAGCTGGGAGGGATTGCAACTGCTTGGAGGATAAGGTCATAATTCACAATGATCTGGACAAATTGGAGAAATGGTCTGAGGTAAACAGGATGAAGTTTAATAAAGACAAATGCAAAGTGCTCCACTTAGGAAGGAACCAATCAGTTTCACACATGCAGAATGGGAAGAGCTGTCTAGGAAGGAGTATATAGCAGAAAGGGATCTAGGGGTTATAGTGGACCACAAGTTAAATATGAGACAACAGTGTGATGCTGTACAAAAAAAGCAACGTCATTCTGGGATGCATTAACAGGTGTGTTGTAAGCAAGACACGAGAAGTCCTTCTTCTGCTCTACTCTGTAATGGTTAGGGCCTCAGCTGGGATATTGTGTCCAGTTCTGGGCACGCTTTAAGAAAGATGTGGAGAAATTGGAGAGAGTCCAGAGAAGCAACAAGAATGATTAAAGATCTAGAGAGAACATGACCTATGAAGGAAGGCTGAAAGAATTAGGTTTGTTTAGTTTGGAAAGAGAAGACTGAGAGGGGACATGATAGCAGTTTTCAGGTATCTAAAAGGGTGTCATAAGGAGGAGGGAGAAAACTGGTTCATCTAGCCTCTAAGATAGAACAAGAAGCAATGTCTTAAACTGCAGCAAGGGAGGCTTAGGTTGGACATTAGGAAAAAGTTCCCTAACTATCAGGGTGGTTAAAGATGGAATAAATTGCCTAGGGAGGTTGTGGAATCTCCATCTCTGGAGATATTTAAGAGTAGGTTAGATAAATGTCTATCAGGGATGGTCTAGACCAGGCCTGCACAACATGCAGCCTGCATGGGCTCACTGTGCGGCAAGCAGCAGGATGGGGCTGTTGGGTTTGCCCAGGGCCAGTGCAACCATACGGGATTTTTCCTCCCTCCCCTTCCTTCCCCTCATGCAGAGCGCGGCACAGCTGATTGGGTGCCTGGGCCTGATTTAGCTGCTCCCATTGGCCTCCAGTAGGCAGAGTCCCTCTCCCGCTCCCACCCTCCCTCGGCCTCAGCGTCATTTTGCAGCACTCTGCAGGGGAGGGGTTGTGTGCTCGGCACCTTGTTTGGTTGGCTCCATGTGGAGCCAGCGGCTGGAGAGGCATGGTGGTAAGGGGAGTCTCGGGGGGCAGTCAGGGAGCAGGTGGAGGGTTGGATGGGTTGGGAGTTCTGGGGGGAGGGTTGTCAGGGCGTGGGGGTGTGGAGAGGGATCAGAGCAGTCAGGGGACAGGGATCAGGTGGAGGGTTGGATGGGTGGGGAGTTCGGAGGGGGCTGTCAGGGGGCGGGGGTGGGGAGAGGGATCGAATCAGTCAGGGGACAGGGAGCAGAGCTGGTAAATGCCGAGTGAGGGGAGAGGCACCCGGCCTGGGCTTGAGTCACAGCTCGAGGGGGGTGTGGGTGACTGGGCCAAGACCCCCCCAAAACTCCCTCTTCGGTTGGGTATGGGGCGGGATGGCTACTGTGCTGGTTGCTCCCAGGGCGGCCTCCATAGTGATGGGGGGTGTTGAATTGCCTGTGGGCAGCCAGGAAATCCCCTGGGGGAGAAGTGTGTGTGTGTGTGTGTGTGTGTGTTGCACCTGCCCTGTCCCAACTGCTGGCCCCTTCCACGGTCCAGGGACTTTCCCCCTCCCCAGCCCCTATCACAGTGCCCCCACCCAGGGCTCCCTGCAGCCCCTGTGTTTGTGTGTTGGACAGTCACAGCCAATCCCTTCACACTGCCCCCCTTTTCCCTCCCCGGCTTAGTTCATAGCCCCAGAAAATCCCTTCAAACTGTCCCCCTTTCCCCCTCCCCTTATTTCATGGGAGAATGACAAACCAAGTAGGCAGGCGGCACTGGGTGTGCGTGTGTTGTGTTTCGGGGGGGCTAGGGGTGGTGATTCGGCTGTGCTGGGGGGAAGTGGGGATTCAGCCCTCAGCTGTTTTCTTTGGAGTAATATGGCCCTCACTGCTTTACGAGTTGTGCAGGCCTGGTCTAGACAGTATTTGGTCCTGTCATGAGGGCAGGGGACTGGACTCGATGACGTCTTGAGGTCCCTTCCAGCCCTAGAATCTATGATAAGTTCTACAATATTTTCCAACCATGTGTGAAAATATGCTGCTCTACACATGACCTTTTAAAGTAACTAACATGTCAAAAATGTTTAAAACTATCAACATAAAATGAAAGCACAAAAAGGTAGTTGATGTACAGCAGAGACTGTACAAGACAAGATGAGAATGGGGTAGGATAGTTAACTGCAGCCCTTATATCAGAGCAGAAGTGAATTTAGAATCCCTAGATAATATATAGTGGAGGCAACACAGATTAGTAAAATTATACCATGAACTCTAAGTGGCTGCCTTGTACACCTCTAGAGTCAGAGCTGACCTGAGGCTGTATACTGTCACTGCTGCAGCACTGGTTGAATGAGCTCCATTTTGACCCTCAAGTGACAACTCCACAGGGAGTAACACTGAAAAATGCATGAAGACAACCATTTTAATGTTGTTCTCTCGGACATAGGCAGACCTAATGTGTCGGTGTCACAAGAAATAAAAGCTGCATGGACTTTTTTAAAAGGCTTTGTGTGCTTAAGATAAAAGCGAAGGACCTGTTTAGATATACTTTGTGAAATAAGGGACTATAAGGGCTGCACAAAGATTGTTGGATGAGACTTCACTACTTGACTGTATTTCCCTGGAACTTGCATATCAGTCACAATGTCACTGTTCCTATATGTGTGCACACAGTTCACACGCAGTGTCACTGCTTAACATTGTAATTCTGCCAGTATTCCCCCACCCCTCCTTCACACACTCTGAGGCATCAGAGTTCTCCTAATCATTGTGCTAGACACAAGTTTTGCTGTACATTTCCCTGACCTCTCTAAAAATGGTGCTACAAGTACTGCTACCACATATTGTTCATCCTCTGGTTGGGAGAATGCTATGCACAGCTTCTCTGAGACTGATTAGTTTGTTAATAGCTTTCCAGTTTCATGTCTCATCTTCTTGGCCCCAGGCAAGAAGAGTCCTGAAGTTGCTACCAAACTCAGATCTCCAACACTGTTAAGATAACAGGATACCACTGCACCACAGAGGCAGCTCTGCAGCTTTGTTTGGTAATTCCTGTAGCTGAGTAGACCAGTTAAACAGAAGTTGCTGATTATTTGAGCCCAAACCACTGCCACTAGAGAGCTAACTTTATGTAATCAATGAGGGTAGACGCTGTCATCCTTACTTATGTTGAGTAGCACATGAGTGTAACTATTTGGCAAGTAAGGTACTACTCAACATACTTAATAAAGTTGGCACAATCTATCCTTTAATGGAGACCTTGAAAGATTTAAATGCTAGGGAACATACTTTAAAAGGGTAAAGTCAATTTGACAGAATTCAGTATTCACTCTCTTTAAAAGCTGTTTCCTTTGTAGACTTAAAGATGAGAAGTCCCTTAATATACTTTCCCCATTTTCCAGTCACTGCATGGGGGAATTATTTCATACTGAAAATGGCCATGACTTCTTTTATGACCCAGATATAAACAAGTCTGTGCATAAGTGCTGTGGGAGAGAATGTGTCTGCACAGATTTATTTGTGAGTGTAACAAAAGATGACAGTTGCACTATTTTTCAAATACCTTTTTTTTTTTTTAACTTTAAACTATCATGTCAGAGGAATTCTCACTTTCATGGCTGCAAAGAAGAAAGCTGTAGCCCCAAAATCAGTGAGTTTTCAGTCATTGTTAACTGCTATGACATGAAATATATATTGCAGGACATAGGTGGCGGTGTTAGCTCCTTTGTGATAAATTTATAATGTGACTTAATTTTGGAAAAATATCTGTAAAATTTACAGAGACTGGTATGCTCAATAGGTGTTTTAACAGTCCTGATGAATTTAATGGGGAATTATTTCTCTGCTTCAGAGTTCAATAGGATGGTTTAAAATCACGTATAAAAAGAGATATTTTCTGTTAAAGTCTATAGGTTTTTAAAGAAATTACATGCAGCCTTACTAATTTCATCTAAATTACTTTTCCATAAGGGTTTGACTGCCTCCCCTGTTTTCTGCCAACTAATCCATCTACCTCAGGACTTATAATAGAACCCTATCCCTAAGCAGCTTCAAACAGTTTTAAAACAAACAACCAAGCAAAGCTTTCAAAGAGAAATTTCTTCCTCCTGCCTCCAAATCATAGAAATGTAGGGCTGGAAGATACCTCCAGAGATTGTCTAATCCACTCCCCTGTGCTGAGGCAGGACCAAGTATACCTACACCATCCCCGACACATGTTTGTCTCACCTAGTCTTAAAAACCTCCAGTGACAGGGATTCCATAAGCTCCCTTGGTAACCTATTCCAGTGCTTAACTATCATTACAGTTAGAAAGAGTTTCCTAATATCTAACCTAACTCTCCCTTGCTGCAGATTAAGATTATTACTTCTTGTCCTACCTTCAGATGACATGGAGAACAATGACTGCTGTCCTCCTAATAACAGCCCTTTAACATGTTTGAAGGCTGTTATCAGGTCCTCCACTAAGTCTTCTTTTCTCAAAATTAAACATGAACAATTTTTTTAACCTTTCCTTATAAGTCAGGTTTTCTAAACCTTTTACCTTTTGGTTGATCTTCTCTGTACTCTCTCCAATATGTCCACATCTTTCTTAAGGGTTGCTGCACAAAACTGGACACAGTATTCCAGCTGAGGCCTTACCAATGCTGAACATAGCAAGACATTACGTCCTGTGTCTTACATATGACACTCCTGATAATATGCTCCAGAATATTAGCCTTTTTTGCAACTCTGCATCGTATTGACTCATTCAATCTGTGATCCACCATAAGCCTCATTCTTTTCAGCACCTAGCCAGTTATTCCCAATTTTTAGTTGTGCATTTTCACTTTTCTTTACTGAATTTCATTCTTTTGATTTCACAACAATGCTCCAATTTATCATTTTGAATTCTAATCCTGTCCTCTAAAATGCTTGCATCCTTCCCAGCATAATGCCAGCCACAGATTTTGTAAGTATACTCTCCACTCCATTATCCAAAGCATTAGTGAAAATATTGACTATTACTGGGCCAGGACAGACCCCTATAGTTCCCACTAGTAAAGCCCTCCTAGTTTGACAGAAAACCATTGATTAACACTTTTTGAATATGATTTTTCAACCAGTCGCACACCCACCTTATAGTAATTCCATCTAGAACACCTTTCCCTAATTTGCTTCTGAGAATGTCATGTAGGAGTATGTCAAAAGCCTTACTAAAATAAAAACATCTCATCTATTGCTTCCCCCAAATTCACTAGGCCAATAACCCTGTGAAAGAAGGAAGTTAGATTGGTTTGGGGAATTATAGACCAGTATTTTTCCAGTTATCAAAGTTAGGCCGACAGGGCTGTAAGGCCTGGTCTACACTGTGGTGGGGAGGGGGGCGGGGGGGCAGGGAAATAGGTCTAAGATACACAACTTCAGCTATGAGAATAGCATGGCTGACATTGACATATCTTAGATCGAATTAAAATTACTTACTTTGCGTCCTCGCGGCGCTGGATCGATGGCAGCGGCTCCCCTGTCAACTTTGCTTCTGTCTCTCGCACTGCTGAAGTTCATCAGTCGATGGGAGAGCAATTGGGGGGGTCAATTTATCGCATCTACACTACACACGATAAATCGATCCCCGATAGATCGATCGCTTCCTGCCAATCCGGCGGGTAGTGTAGACATATCCTAATTCTCTGCAACTTCTATGTTCCACTTTTTAAGGATAGGTACTAAGTTTACCTTTCTCCAGTCCTTTGTGACCTCACCCATTCTCCACGAGTTCTTGAAGATAATCACTAATGGTTTTGAGCTTGCTTCAGGTAGTTCCTTAAATACCCTCTGGTGAATTTCATCAGGACCTACTGATCTGAGCACATCTAATGATGCTTTAAATTGTTCTTTCTCTGTTCTGGCTTATGTTCCTTCCCCCTCTCAGTAATATTTATTTTGTTAAGCACCTGGGTACAATTAAGTGAAGGGTAGGGTGACCAGATGTCCCAATTTTAGAAGGACAGTCCCAATATTTGGGGCTTTTGCTTATATAGATATCTATTACCCCCTCACCCCCTCACCCCCATCCTGATTTTTCACACTTGGTATCCGGTCACCCTAGTGAAGATTGAAGTAAAATAGGAATTAAATACCTCAGTTTTCTAAGTGTCATCTGTTACTAGCTCTCCTTCCTGCTGAGTAGCAGATCTATACTTTCCTTAATCTTTCTCTTGTTTCTAATGTATTTATAGAACCTCTTCTTGTTGTCTTTTATGTCCTTTGCTGTATGTAATTCATTTTGTGCCTTAGCCTTCCTGATTTGGTCTCTTCATGCTTGTGCTATTCTTTTGAGGAAGTTCTCCCACAAAGAACATGCGTCAAAGGCTCAAGATGGTCCAAATTCAGTCCTGTGCTAGTAACAGACTTCCTAGATATGAAAGTGTCGTAACTGTAAACTGTAAAGAAAGCATTCACCTCTAGCCTTGGATGGTTCTGATATAAGGTTTTACCATCTTGGCATTGAGAGTATAGAAAATATATGCTAGGTCATGGTTTCAATGGCTCCTTCTGGATCAGGTACAGATGGACTTCTACTAACTAAAGGATCAGGGTTTTCAGCCAAAGAATAAGAAATAATCCCATTTTAAAAATAAAAACTCCCTAAAATATTCCTTTTTTTTTGAATGTAGGTGATGTGCGTGGAGTACATTGGATGTACTATAAAGGTTTCATTAGTATGCATTTGGGATAGCACAATCATTCACAAGTGGCAAAACCGCAAGTGACTTATGGAAATCATCCCAAATTGATTCACTACTAGTGAATCCCATTGATTCACTACTGACTCAGAGAAGAGTGCCATCTACTAAATTACCAGTATCGCTTCCTTCAGTACATAGGCATACTTTGGAGGACCCTTCCTGATACTAATTTGTGAAACTGACAGGTTCATAATGCAAGGTGGAATGGATGTAAGCCTCACTAATTTATTATTGATTCTGAATTAGTGCTGAAATAGAAATGCACTCTTTGACTAAAACAAACAGCTGTTTTTCTTGCAAGGCTATCTATTTTCTCATTCAAATACCCCAAATACATTCCTGTGTATTGCCCCTCATGGTTCAAAGGAGGAAAATTTGTTAGCTGTATGTGTGAGCTGCACTCGAGTATGTTTTGACCAGAGCCTACCAGGCTATGAGATGCAGTCACATAATACACATGGGGTGAGAATCTGTGCTGCCCCTCAAAGAGGCACAGCATGCAACTCACAACCCAAGGAGAAGGGGGCTTTTAAGACAACATTATGCACTTCTGATCCTGGGCTATTCCAGGGGCTGGAGGGGCCGCTGGTATAACTTAGACATCCCTGGGGGACTGTTTAAATTGTGGAAGCCTCCCTGGGCTGCCCTATGGGCTGCAGAGCAGCTTGGAATCTCTATAGTGCTGTGTAATGCTGCAGCCCCACCCTTGAAACCCCCTTCCAGCCCAGCCCCCAGCATGCATCCTACACTGGGACTTGCAAGTGACTCATCAGATCACCAGCTTTTGGCTGTCTTACATAATGCCTGTGCCAGGAATTGTCCCCTTGGCTGGATATGGAGTTTTTAATGGTACTCTGGTCCTCTTACATGACATATATTGTTAATGTACATTCTGCTACACTAAATATAGAAACCAGTTGCTTATCCATAACTGCAGTTCTCTAATTGTAGCTTCTTCTCATTTGCTCCTTGCTAATTATCCCCAAACCTCAGAATATGATTGAAGAAGATTCAGAACTG
Source organism: Chelonoidis abingdonii (assembly GCF_003597395.2). Classification (NCBI taxonomy): domain Eukaryota; kingdom Metazoa; phylum Chordata; order Testudines; family Testudinidae; genus Chelonoidis; species Chelonoidis abingdonii. Next base: position 321,990,861 of record NC_133769.1, read on the forward strand.
ATTGCATATCCAGTATCAATAAATACAGTTCTTCAAAGTGTGAATATGGGAACTTAGAAGTCAGTTGTTCAGGTCTATACTCCCCTTCCTGGGGAATTACTGTATTTCTAAAACCAGTGAAGAGAAAGGCGAATGTTTTAGTCCCCCCATCCCCCAGCGCACAGAGGGACCAGAATTTCATTAGTTAAAGGACTGAGAAACAGCTTTGCTATAACAGTCATCTGGTCTGACTTGGTCATATGCTGGATGGTTTGGTGGTGATCTAAGCAAGATGAAGGAAACAGAGGGTAATGAAACTTAGGCTGAAACATACAATGTAAATGTGGCACTACTATGTCCTGAAAGGTAATGCAGGAAATATGAATAAACAGTTCTTGTAACTCACAAAATGTATCTGATCTAAGAGTGAGCACTTGGAAAAGCCACCTTGAAAGACAACACATTCAGATCTGGGTAATTATAGGCCTGTTAGCTTGACGTCTGTAGTGTGTAAGGTCTTGGAAAAAATTTTAAGGGAGAAAGTAGTTAAGGACATTGAGGTCAATGGTAATTGGGACGAATTGCAACATGGATTTACTAAAGGTAGATCGCCCACCAAACGACACCACATACTCAGTTATAACAACCTCCTAACACATCGACTGAGCTATATTGAAATCCTCAAAATTGTGATTTAAGACCTCAAAGCTGCAGAGAATCCACCAGACAAGCGCCCATGCCCCACGCTATAGAGGCACAGGCGAAAAACCTCCAGGCCCTGCCATCCGCCCTGGGAAGGATATAATTTCCTTCCCCGCATCCCCACATATATGGCGATCAGCTCAACCTCCCCGAGACATGTGGCAAACTCACCAAGCTTCCGAGCCAAGAAAGAATTCTCTGCAGTAACTCATGCTTCCCATCCCATCCAACATCCCCTACCAGACCATTGAGCAGACTTATCTGCCGATAATCCAAGATCAAATTGCCCAATATTAAATCTAATCCATCAGTAACATACCCCCTCCATATACTTATCAGATCCTTAACTTAAAGCCAGATAAGCTCTTTTTGCCCCACTACTCCTCCCTTCGGAAGGTCTGTTCCAGAACTTCACTCGCCCTAATTTCGTTAGTACAACCTTCCATAATAATTTCAAGTCTAAACTCTAATACCAGTTTGTACCCCATTCGTTCTTGTGCCGGTACCTTAGCACTAAACGGTAAATAGACTGCCCTCTCCTCTGCCCTAACGTTAACCCCTGAGACCAATTGATATAGAGCATATCCCCCACGCTGATTGGGGTCCTCCGGAGGCCTGCTTTTGCGCCAGGCTATAACAAAGTCCAAGCTCTTTGAGTTCTCCTTAATAAGGGCAAGGTTTTCCATTCCTTGATCATCGCTAGTAGCTACCGTTCTGAACTGTCCAGTTTGGAGCATTCACCTTCTTTAAACATGGACAACCATCTAGAACTGCACACAATATTCCAGTGGGCGTCTCACAGTTGCCGCTCTATAACGCACTAAACACTCCTTCTCTTGCTGGTAAATAACTTCACCTGATGCAGCCTAAACCAGCATTTGCTTTTTAACAGCATTATCACATGTGGTGCTCAGAGTCCTCCTCTATCAACCAATATCCCGAGGTCCTTGCTCCTCCTCCGTCACTTCCAACTGATAGCGTCCCAACCGTATACTTAAAATTCTATATTAAATCCCTTAAGTGCAACTGACCTTTGCCACTTTTCAACTAGTTATCTAGTTCTCATCCTATTACTATTACTCCAGTTACAAGGATGGTCCAGTTCTTCCTGAATAGTATCCCGGTCCCTTCTCCGTGTTTAGCAAATACCCCCCAGCTTCGCTGTCATCTCGCAAACTTTATAGTCACATTCCCGCTCTTTGTGCAAGGTCAGTAAGCAAAAAAGGTTAAATAAGATCGGTCTCCAAACCGATCCTTGGGACTCCACTAGTAACCTCCTCCAGCCTGACAATTCACCCTTCAGCTACCGACCCGCTGCGGAGTTCCCCTTTAACAATTCCTTATCCACCTTACAACTTTATTCTACCCATCTTTTCCAATTTAACTAACAGTTCCCCATGCGGACGATGTCAAACCCTTACTGAGATATCGAGGTAGAATTAGATTCTACCACGCATTTCTTATCTAGCTCTCTCGGGCCTCACGTTCATTTGCACAGTCTGCAGGGAGGGGTTTGTCTCGCACTTGTGGTTAGGCTCCATTGGAGCCGCGGCTGGAGAGGCATGGTGAAGCGATCTCGGGGGGGCATTCAGGGAGGCATGAGGTTATGGTTGGATTCTGGGGGGAGGGTTGAGGGCGTGGGTGTGGAGAGATCAGAGCAGTCAAGTGGGACAGGGACAGGGAGGGTGGATGGTGGGGAGTTTCGGTAGGGCGTCTGCAGGGCGGGGGGAAGATGGGATCGAATCAGCCAGGGAAGGGAGCAAGCTGGTAAATCCCGAGTAGGGGAGAGGCAGCCCGCCGGCTGAGTCCACACTTCGAGGGGTGTGGGTGACGGCCAAGACCCCCACCCAAAACTCCCTCTTCGTTGGTAGGGCGGATGCTACGTGCTGGTGCTCCCAGCGCGCCTCATATGATGGGTGTTAAATTGCCTGTGGCAGCCATGAAATCCCCTGGGGGGGGGAGAAGTGGGTGTGTGTGGTGTGGTTCCAACCTCCCCTGTCCCAAACTGCTGCCCCTCCCACGTTCCAAGGGACTTCCCCCCCCAAGCCCTATCACAGTGCCCCACCTAATAATCCGTCACTCCCAGGGCCTCCTGCAGCCCCTGTTTGTGTGTTTCGATCCACAAAGTCACAGACCAAAAAGGACCACTCATGTCTCGATCATGGCAGCGATCTAACTATTAGTATAATCCAGTGTTGCAAGTTGCTGACTACCCTCCAATTACCATTGACACTCAAGTCCCTTAAACCCACTATTTACATTTCTCCCTCCTCCCTTAAAATTCGGCTTTTTTATTCGCAAGGTACCCATTTAGACCCGATCAAAAAATACACGACAGCACCCTCAAGTCCAAGTAACAGACTCAGGCCCATAATTACCCCCCTCCTTTCTCCCAGTAATCGCAATGTGTTGCCTCTTTCCAAGGTGGCTTTTTCAAGTGCTCACTTTAGCACCTCTAGTTATTATCACACATTTTGTGAGTTACAAGGAGACAATGTTGAAATTATACGTAATAATGTCCTACACTTAGGCAGTAACCCACTTTCAGGACAGTAAGTGGGCCACATTCACATGAGTGTATGGTTTCAGTGCCTAAGCTATCATTACCCACTCGTTTCTCTTCATCTTGCTTAATCACCAACTAACACAAACCATCACAGCATATACACTACCAAGTCAGACCAGATGACTGTTAGCAAAAGCTGTTTCTCAGTCCTTTAACTAATGAAATTCTGGTCCCCATCTGTGCGCTGGGGGATGGGGGGGGGGGGGAAAAAAACAGGGGAGACTACAAAACATGTTCGCGCGCGTTCTCTGCCTTTGCCAACTGGTTTTAGAAATACAAGTAATTCCCGACTCGGCCCGTTCGGAGGAATTCGGGCGAGTATAGAAGCCGAACAACGAACTTCCCTAAGAGTTCCACCCATATTCACGAGGGGCTAACGGTGGATCTATAGATAATATAACTTTGAAGAACTGTAATTATTGATACTCTTTAAGATATTGGCAATCAGTTTCTGAGCAATTCTCCTCAATCAATTGCTCTAGAGTTTTGGGGGATCATTGCAGAGCAAATAGTAAAGAAAGCATGCTACAATTGAGAACTGCAAGTTAAGATAAGCACATGGTTCTATAGATTAGTTATGCAGAATGTACATTAACATATAAGTCATTGTAAGAGGAACCAGAGTACTACCATTATTTCATATTGTTCGGCTGTGCTGGGGGGAAGGGGATTCAGCCCCAGGCTGTCTTTCTTCTGGGATAATGATGCCTCACTGCTACCGATTGTTGCGAGCCTGGTCAGACAGTATTTGCCTGTCATGAGGGCAGGGACTGGACTCGATGGACGGTCTTGAGTCCCTTCCACCCTAGAATCTATTGATTAGTCTCAAATATTCCAACCATGTGTGAAATATATCGCTACACACTATGACCTTGTTTAAGTAACTCCCTGTCAAAAATGTTTAAAACTATCTAAATAAAAGAAAGCAGACAAAAGTACGTTGATGTAAGTCAGGAGACTGTACAAGGACAAGAGGGAGGATGGGGTAGGATAGTAACTGCAAGCCTTATTATCAGAGCAGAAGATGAATTAGGAATCCCTAATATATATAGTGGGGGCAACACAGATTAGATAGATTATACCATACACCTCTAATGGCTGCTTGTACACCTCTAGAGTCATAAGGCTGACCTGAAGGCTGTTATACTGCATCGCTTGCAGCACTGGTTGAATCGAGTCATTTTGATCCTGAAGTGACAACTCCACAGGAGAGAAGTAACACTGAAAAATGAGAAGACAAACCATTAAGTGTCTCTCGGCCTATGGCAGACCTAAGTGTGGTGTGCGTGCACAAAAATAAAAGCTGCGGACTGGACTTTTTTTATAAAGGCTTTGAGTGTGCTTAATTAAAAGCGAGAGACTGTTACGATATACTTTCGTTGAATAACAGGGACTTAATAAGGGCCCTGCACACAAATATTGTTGGATGATTCACTACTGACTAGTATTTTCCACGTGGACTCTGCTATCAAGTCACAATGCACTGTTCCTATATGTGTGCACACAGTTCAACACAAGTGTCACTGCTAACATGTAATTCGTGCCAGTATTCCCCCACCCTCCCTTCACACACTCTGAGCACTCAGGTTCTCCTAATGCATTGTGTGCTAGACACAAGTTTGTTCACTTTCCCTTACCTCGGCTAAAATTGTGCTGGAGCATTTATAGTACTGGGCGGGTTTGCTACCTGCCTGGTGTACATATTGTTCATTGGCCGCGTTGGGAGAAGCATTCAGGCACAAGCTTCTCGAACTTCCGATTAGATTGTTAATAGCTCCAGTCAGTCTCAATCTCGTTGGCCCCAGGGCGAGAATAGCCGAAGTTTGGCGTATGACCGATCTTTGGTTTTGAAGATGCAACTGCTAATCTTTCTCTAGATTTACAGACATGATTCTCTTATATGTATAACCAGAGTTATTATACCAGATTGACGCACCCTGAGCAAGAGAGAGGCAGCCAATAGAGCAGCGTGTGCTATTCTCTAGCTGAGTACAACCAGTAAAATCCCAAGTACCAGCAGAAGTTGCGTAGATTAGTTGGAACCCAAACCAAACCGAAGGACCCTATACTGAGAAGGCAGCTACATCTTTTATGTAAATCAATCCCAGGTTACGCATGTATAATTTCTTAGCACTGATATTCCATCCTCTTACTTTAAATATATTTGAATAGTAGAGCACATCGAAGCTATGTATATCTATATGCAATAGATTATAAGTGCTCACTCAAGAACATACTCTACAATAAAGTATCCACATCTTATCCGTTAATGGAACCCATTCTAAGAAAGATTCAAATTGCCCAGGAACAAATAACTTCATAATAAAAGGTAAAGTCAATTTGATCATGAGCAATATCCCATAGCTAGTTAACACCGAAATGAACTTTGCGATTAATATCAAAGAGCTGTTTCCTTGTAGACTTAACACCGTAGAAAGTCCCTTATCATTGATACTTTCCGCCGCCGACTATTCTACCCAGCTCACGCTGCATTTCGGTGGAATTCATTTCATATCTGAAATGGCCACTGACCTTTATGACTGGCCAACTATAAGACGAAGTCTGTCGCATATAGTGCTAGAGTTGAGAGATGAATGCCCAACCGACATGTCTAGCACAGATTTTAATTAGTTGTGATGTAATAGAAGATTATAAAAAAACCAAAAATGAAAATAAAGATCAGAGAAACTATGGTACTATGCAAATATTTCAAAATACCTTTTATATTTTCCTTTTACAATCTTTTAATAAGCTATCATTACATCAAGCTAATCTCACTTCATGGCTCCCAAAAAGAAGAAAGATGTACACCCAAAATAATCAAGTGAATTTTCATGTCATTGGTTAACTCCTCCATGACATACAACCATATATTACAGGATCATTAGGTTGGCTTGTCTTATGCCTCCTTGTCGCGACATAGACAAATATCTTTAAATTGTTACTAATGTTTGGAAATCAATCACTAGAGCTAGAATATTTACAGTAATCTCGGTATCTCAGATCATAGTGATTTTATAACAAAGAAGTCCCGTAGAATTTTAGATGGGACAATTTCTCTTGTTCATGTAATGAAGGTCATGAAGTTCATCATAGGCACAGGCATGTTACTGAGAAAATCATCGGGGAGAAAGGAAGAGTAATATGTTTCTGGACTTCTCAACATGTCATAGGTTATAGTCTATCAAAGAGAATTACATATCGACGGCATTTACTACAGCGTAAGATGTATACATCGATTTCTGTCAAATTACTGTACTTCAATAATAGTAGCCTTCTTTTGGACTTGACCTATCCACCTAGTAATTCCTCTAAGCAATATCTTAAAATACTATCTTACCTCATACGGACATATAGATAAGTCGACACCCTCATCACTAAGTAACAGCTGTACATAACAGATGTATTAAAGCGAACATACCATGACAGCCAAAGCTTTCAAAGTAGAAATATTCTTATACGCTACCTCCTCCAAATTCAGTAAAGGTACAATGTAGGTAGCTGGAAATGAGCCCCCAAAGAGATTGATGATATCCACTCCCCTGAGTGCCTGAGCACGACCAAGTATCACCTTACTACCGATCGTTCCACCGACACAACATCTACTAATTCGATCAAGACGCTACAGTCGTCTACCCAATCGCATTGCATCGCAGTACCCAGGGATAAAGCTAGCATCGACTAGTGTGCCATCCGGCGTGGGGTAGACGCTCTATCTACACAGATAGCATTTCAACTTACTGTCATTAAACTAGGTTCAGTACATCATTTCTACCATGGAATATCACCTAAACACAAAATAGCTGCAGTCCAGCCCCTTTGTGGGCTTGGCAGATTAATATACACTCTGTCCTACCCTGTCAACTCTTCACAAGCAGGATTGGAACATATACTACCGAATACGTTGCGGGTCAGCCAAGTACTAATAATCCAGCCCTATGAACAGATGCTCTTGCAAGGGCTGCTGTTATCGAGGTCCTCCACGATAGTCTTCTATTACATGCAAGAAGTACATAACAGAAACAATTGGATATATCAACTTGTAACCAATATAAGCTCCATAAGCAGGTCTCAGAGAGCTGTGCATCAAATCCTTTCTCACTCCTTTGGTTGATCTCTAATCTGTCGTAGCATCTCTCCAATGTAACAATGCGCACATCTTCTTAATGGTGGTCTGCAGCTAAAAGTGAGCTGACACTAGCACTATCATCCTGACGCGCCATTTTAGACCCAGAGAGTTCAGCCGAAATGTACGATACAGTACAAAGACTGTAGTCAGTACATTCACGTACCATGATGTCAGGTTAGACATCTACTGAATGCTCGCACGTAGTGTAGATAGGAGGGAGTGCTGGGGCCAAATACTGGCTAAAGACACTTGAATTATCATGATGCACTACAGCCAGTGACACGCTTGTGAACTGTGTGCTAACATATATGAACATGTACGAGTGGATGACTCGATATCAGACAAGGTTCCTCACAGAAATATCCATGTTCGGGGTACTGAAGTCTACCATCACCAGAAGCCTCATCTTTTACACCGTAGCCAGTTATCCAACAATTTCTAATGTCATGCCGGCTATATAGTTTCTCACATTTTCTTTATTAATACAACAATAGAGATATTCAGAGTTCTTCTAAATCATGATGTTCAAAAACAATGCGGCTTCTCTAATCTTAACGATCTTACACTATAGCCAATTTTCCATATAACAAAAAGCTCGTCCTCATGCAGTAAATTTATTGCATTCTTGTGACATCGCTTCGTTCACAGCATTACGATCTGGAGCCCTATGCTCCGACAGATATAATTGATTAACCTAACAAAATGGTCTCGCTTCCAAACATGCCTATTCTCATTATCCAGAAGCAGATATTTAGTGAAAACTCCACCCTGTGGACTAGTTACGGTGCGACTGTGCAGGTTCAAAAGGACGCTCGATTCTATACTTCCCATCTGCAGCTAAGCAGTGACCAGCTACCTATCGTATTGCCACACGAACAGGACCATTGACAGTCTACTGATCATCTATGATGGTTGAATGGACTGATATGGTCAACCAGTGCCGCCACATCAGAGCAGACCTTAATGAGAAATTCCATCTAATACTAACATCTGGTTGCCTCCACTATCCCTAAGGATCTAGCTGGATTAATGCGCTAATCCACTTCTGCCTGATGTATAGCTACAGTGTCTACATAAGCCCACTCACTCTACATCAAACATACATCTGATCATACACTGTCCAGTACATCTATTTGCTTCCGCCTCCTCCCCCCCGCCAGCGCCTCCCCCTGCTTATGACCAATATCTCAAACTTTAGCCTCAATTATTGAGTTCCGCTTTCGCAATTATAAGATAGGAAGTTATGATTGGTTGGGGAATATTAGACCTAGATACATTTTCTCTTTAGATTATGATTCTAGCTAGATTTACGTGCTTACTAAGAGAGCTGCCTATTGTAGAGCCATGTCCGACACTTCACCATGCGATGTGGAGGAGAAGATCAGGCGGGGTGGGCAAGGGAAATAGCTCTATTAGATTACCAGCAACGATTGCACAGCCTAATTGAGCTGAAATAGCATTGCTGAAAGTTGACTAGAGGGATATACCTCTTAATCGATCATTAAAAAGATGTACCTAGTTCATAACTCAGCCACCTTCTTGCGTGATAAGATCCACGGCTGGGCGGTCCGCGCGTCTCCTCCCATTGGCGGCGCCGGATCGAGGCAGCGCTCCCCTGTCAACTTGCTCACTGGGTCCTGCGCACCCTGCTGAATTACATCAGTCGACTGTGAGAGCAATGCGGGTAGTCAAATTTATACGCATCATAGGCATCAGCTAACACACATGACAATAACATCGATATATCCCCGAAGGAGTCCATGATGCGATGCGCATCCATGTCAATCCGCGGATTATACTAGACACTACTCAACAATTCTGCGGCAACATACGTCTATTAACACTTTTTAAGCGGATAGGATACGTAGAGTTTACCTTTCTCCACTCCTTTTGTGAACCTACACTCCATCCTCCACACGATCCCTTCTTCGCAGCACAGATCCGAATACATCCACCTATTGTTGGAACTGAGCGCCCTCGCCGCGCATTCGGTAAAGCTCCATATTAAAACCCATACATGGTGAATTCACTCAGACGTCAACTGATCTGTAGCACACTCTAATAACTTCTAATGGTTCTTCTCATGGTTTCTCGCGCTAGGCCATGCTGCATATCTCTACTCTTTCGCTCCCTCTCAGTATATATGTTCATATTTTGTCTAATCGCCTACTCTGGGTACAATAAAGTGAAGGTAGGGTGACCGAGGATGTCCATCCGACATGTGTAGAGAAAGGACACCAATGATGGGTTTTGGCTGTATTGCTTTAATGAGATTATTCTTATAGGATGACAGCGGACCCCCTTCACTCCTGGTCTATGATCCCACTAAGCCCGGGGAGGTACACAAGGCCGGCAGCCCTATGTGACTACTGAGGTATTCTTAAGCACTTGTTTATCACCCGGTCGAGGCTACCCACTTAAAGTGAAGACTATCGAGTAAATCAGGAAATTAAATACCTCCAGTCTCAAGTGTCATCGTACACTACCCCATCCGCTGATACAATCTAATACTATCAGCGGCCTGCATGAGCACGTCTCTGTGGGGCACTGTGATATGCTGCTAATGTAGTTAGAAGGGAGGAAAGAACCTTCTCTCTTGTTGGGGTCGAATCCTTCCGTGGTAATGAGTGGGTCCAGTCTAGTTGGCACAGTGGTCAAGTGTGCAATACTCGATCACACATTGTGGCCTTAGCTCTGATCCCTGACTTATCGACGTCTCACTCATACAAGCTTCTCGCCCTCGAGGCGATTTATCCTGGCTGCTTCTTCCCCGAGGACAGCCTCCTCCGCCCCCGCCCCCCTTCCCACACCCCCCACACCCGCCCAGCCCCCACCCCCACAGGCAATTCAACACACTGGCGCATCACAAGGCTCAAGATGGGTATGGCCAGACATCAGCGTCAGCATCACGACTAACAGATGCCTTCACTCAGACTATAAACGATTCGTACCACTGATAAATGTAAACAGCGAATAGCATACCGAAGAGGGAGTTATCTGAGGCGGGTCTTCCATTCATACTTGCGCCACACTCTGCTCCTCTCACTGTGACTCCCACCATGTCCGGATGGTCCTTCGCCCACCTACACTGTCGGCATTTTTACCACCCTATGCTCCTGGTCACCCTGTACGTGATATAATGCGAAAATCATCCCATTCTCCTCTCACACCGCCGCCCCTGAATCAAGCTCACCTGTCTTCCAAACACACAATACAATGGCTCCTAACCTGGCACACCTACATCACCCAAGATCGACTATCTGACTCAGCACTAAAAGGACAGGCATTTCCACCAAAGAAAAAAATGAATCCTCATTTTAAATAATAAAAAACTCCCCCCTAAAAATCCTTTTTTTTGAATGTAGGGATTGACGGGAGTACAGGATGTACATAAAAGGATTCATTATATGCATTTGCATAGCACAATATTCAACAAGTGCCAAAACCGCCCAAGTGACTGGATCACCAATTATTCAATACTACTATGAATCATTGATACACGACTCAGAGAAGAGTGCCTCTACAAATACCAGTATCGCTTCCTTCAGTACATAGCAACTGTTGGCGAGAACCTCCTATACAATTTCGTGAAACTGACAGGTTCAAATGTCAAGTGAATGGATGTAAGCTCACTAATTTAATTAATGTGCATTAAATCGAATTAGTGGACATAGAAATGCACTCTGACAAACAACAGCTTGTTTGTTTGCTAAGCCACTATTCCTCCCATTCAAATACACACACCTGATCCCTCTATCCACGATTCCTGGCGGGGTGTAGGAGGGCCCGGGGGGGGGGGGGGGGCCGGGGCTCCGGATCGGTTCAAAGGAGGACATGTCTGAGCTGATATCCCCTCGTGAGAGC